>NC_042615.1:377671254-377908044 GCF_901001135.1 Rhinatrema bivittatum | reverse complement strand
AGGAGGCAAGAAATGGTATAGAATCTCATGTGAGTGTTACCCATGCCATTATTGGCAGTGGGGATACCACAGTGGGAAATATACATCTAAGGGAGTAGATTTTCAAAGGGTACGCGTAAGATACGCGCTTACCCCCCGAAAACTTACCCCAAACCCCCCCCTGCGTGTGCCGAGCCTATTTTGCATAGGCTCAGCGTGCGCGCAAGCCCCGGGATGCACGTAATTCCCGGGGCTTTGCAAAGGGGGCGTGTCGGGGGGTCGGTGGGCGGCATGAATTTCAGGGTGGGGCAGGGAGGCATGTTGGGTGACGCCAGCCCAGGGGCATGGTCGAGGCCTCCGGACCAGCCCCTGGGTCGAGTGATGGCGCGCCAGCAGCCCGCTGCACGCGCAGATTTAACCTGCTTTCGGAAGGTGTAAATCTGCCAACAAAGGTAGGGGGGGGGTTTAGATAGGGCCGGGGGGGGGGGGGGGGGGGGGTGGGTTAGGTAGGGGAAGGGGGGGGAAGGTGAGGGGAGGTGGAAGGAAAGTTCCCTTTGAGGCAGCTCCGATTTCGGAGCGGCCTTGGAGGGAACAGGCAGTGCGCGCCCCTTGCACCTGCCGACCCCGATTTTATAAGATATGCGCGGCTATGCGCGTATCTTATAAAATCCAGTGTACTTTTGTTCGCGCGGCGAATTTATAAAATAAATCTATCCCTAATTTAGCTTCTATGGGTGGCGAGGCTGCAAGAAATACTAGAATTCCCTGCCCCACAATTCTTGAATTGTGTATTGATGGAGAAGAAAACATTGTAGAACCTGAAATCATAAGATTATTAGATGTGTAGAGATTAACTACGAAGATAGATAAGAAATTGTCTAATACCATTTCTAAAGTACATACTTTTTCAGGGGAAACAAGAGCGAAATTGGTAGAATTAGATGATAGGACTGAGAATTTGAAACATGCAGTAGCAAATTTGAACCCAGTAGTTAAAAATTTACAGGCCACCAGTATCTCTTCCATTAACGATTATATGGTAATACATACTAGGATAGAACAGTTAGAGAATGAAGTGAGCTCATTTAATCTTCGTTTATTAAACTTTCCATTTCCCAATTAATGTCTGATATTGAACTTTTAAAATATATGTAGTGTAAATACTTTCTTATAATGGAAAATTCCCAATTATTTCTAAAATGTATTACTTGCCTAAAAGAAGAATGCTTCAAGTAGCTGAAGGTGGCATTGACACTATAGAAAGTCCAGGGGTCTCAACATTTTGGATAATATAGCATCTAGGGCTATCTTGCTAGTTACTTTTTCACTGAAAATGGATAAAGACCTGTTCTTTACTAAATATTTCCAAAACAAAAATTTTGATTTTTGTGGCCAAAAGATACAGGTCTTTCCTGATGTTTCCGGTGTAACACAGGCATGGCAGAAACCTTTTCTTTTTATGAAGCAATCAGTTCTAGATATGGGAGGTACTTTTTTCCTGAAATTTCCGTGCAAGTGCCAAATAACATATCAAATGAATACATTTGTTTTCCTTGATCCCCTGCACTTGGAGCATTTTCTTCAGGATAAATCCAGATTACTAAGGATAGGGTTGTAAAAGAAAAATAGACGCACGTTTGAATCTCATATCTCAACTTCCTCTAGATGTGGGCTAGTCTAGATATTGCTATTAGAAATAATAAAGTATGAGAGAATTATTTATCTTGCTTTTCACTGGATTACTTGATTGTATCATTTATTTGTAAATGTTATAATTGAATAAATAATAAATAAATACATTTTAAAAAAGCAAATGTCAACCAGCAGAACTGCCAGGTTACATTTCCTCAATTCTCTCGGATGTATTCTATCTGGCCCCATCATCTTACCTACTTTAAGTTTAATTAGCTCCTCATGAACACACTGTTCTAATAATTGTAATAATAATAAGGTTTACCTGAATTCCAATCTTATTTATGTTTGTTTTATGTGGTCGTGCTCCATATCCTTCCACAGTGAACACCAAACAGAAATATTTGTTAGGCAATTTCATTTTTTCCTTATCAGCCTCTACATATTCATCCCCTTCACCTCTGAGTCTCAAAATGCTAGTTTTGTACGTACTTCTATCACTAACATAGCTAAAAAAAAGTCTTGTCCACCAGTTTTACCAATTTGCTATTTTTTTTCCCATTTCAATTTTTGCATTCCTGACTATTTTCCCATCTTCATTTAGTTTTCACAGATATTGTTTCTTGTCTTTCACTTTCTGTGATATCTTCTTGTTTCTAAACACTAAGTGGTAGATTTTAAGATATGGGCAAGCAATTTTATACCATGTGTGCGCAGACTCGTGCATGTTATAAAAGTGGGCCGGTGTGTGCAAGGGGGTGCACAATTGTGCACCTTGCGTGCGCCGAGCCGCACTGCCTTCCCTCGTTCCCTTCCCCCTACCTGACCTTCCCACACCTTCCCCTAACCTTTCTCCGCCCCTAGCCCTACTCTAACCCTCCCTGACTTTTATCTTATCTTTTGCGCCTGCCTCCAGGCAGGTGCAAGTTGCATGCGCCGGCAGCCTGCCAGCACGCGATCCTCCAACAGTGGTAATGGCTGCTGTGTCAGAGGCCTCTGGCCCTCCCCGGACCGCCCGGCCCACCCACACCCACGACCCACTCCGGACTGCCTGTTTTTGCAAGCTCCGGGACGGGGCTTTATGTGCATCGCCAGGCCTTTTTAAAATAGGCCCGGCACGTGTAAACCCCCCCTTCCCCACGCGTGTAAATCCCTAGGGCTTTTAAAATCCGGCCCTAACTTTTTCTTCCTTATCTTTTCAGCTATAGCTATTTGATTTGATTTTTTTTTCACTTAAAATATCCATATTAATTCCATTCATTCTATTGTTTCTCAGAGGTTTATACATGTAAATGCCATTTTACACACAGAATTTATGCACATAAAAATTTCATTTTTTCTGTCTAATCCTCAAATCTAGTGTTTTAGGGTCTGATTTGCATAAATATGTGTTCTATGCACATGAAATGTGTTAAAAATAAACTGAGGCTCTGAGCCTGTAACTCAGTTATTTGATACTTTTACGTGAATTGCAGAGAGCTGATTGGTTTGTGTAATTGAAGTAGAGTAAAATGTGCATACTTGTTGATTTTAAAAATGTATGCATGTAAGCTAGCCCACATAAGATTTGCCCTCCATGCAGAATTTTCCCTACCTGCACTGCTATAAAATTACCCTCCCTAGGGTCAATTTTCAAATCAGCATTTATGCAAGTCCGTGGGTACTCTTTACTCATGGAACATGCACCCAGTTTCAAAGAGAAGGTATGCACGTACTATCTATTGAAATTGCTCTGCATACGAAGTGACTGCTGACTTTAGCCCCTGCTTTGCATATGGGAAGACTTTGAATGGAAAGAAACACATGTAGACTTGAAAACACAATCTCAGTGTTATTGTCAGATCCCGCTCAAATAGCCATTGCTCAGAATGCCACCCCAAATGTGGTTAGCAGTGCATAAGTTGTGGATAATCTATGCACAGTTAGCCATACTGAGAGCAGGGAATTTTCAGTGAATTTATATCGATCAAATCATCCATGTGTAGCCTCTGTCACAGTCTGGTCCTGGGCAAAGGTGCACAGGGCCCACACAAGACATCATGTCCATCACAGGGTTTTATCTCTTCGGGGCTCTTCTGCACCCCAGTCAGTCACAACTGAAATCAGTTTAGCTCTGTTGTTCAAAATAAAATCTTTACCAACGGAAACTGGTGGCAAAATTCACATTCCAAAACAGTATTTTTGGGTAGGTCTACTACAGGTGCAACTCAATTCAGAATGCAAAACACAAAATTACATATTCTTTCCCTCATACAGTCAGCTCTATCTCTTCCTCTCCCTTTCCTTGTGTCTTGGCTTGATTTTTAGCTAATTTAACCATTCACTCTGATGAATTTCCCAGGAAGGATGTTCTTCCCCCGGCTGGTCCACCAGAACCACTCTCTCTTTCTCTACTTGAACTCTCAGGAATTTCCACCTTTCTCCTTTACTAGATAACTCCCAGGAGCGTCACTCTCTAGAAGACAGGTCTTTTGAAGCCCTTCTGTGGGAGATGCTCAGGATACTCTTAGGACTCCAGAGCTTTTTAGCCTCCAAATCCTCAATCCTATACCTCTACAAATGTAGGAGCAGGGGGTTTTATAGCACTTCTTTACCCCACCCAGGGGGACTGGTGCTCCTCCTCCTCACACTGAGTCTAATCACATCACCAACAAGCAGGGTGAGACCTCGGTCACACTGAGGGCACTCAGACCAGCTGAAGCCACATCCTACATGCTTGTAAAGGGCAGGGACCCTTTCCTAAGGCTAAAAGGGAGTCCTCTTCACCCATGTAAAAGACTTTAAAATTAGTCTTATTTTTCAGTTTGTCTTAATTGAAGAACTTGCTGAAATAATTGTCAATGTTGTTGCCTCTTCTTTTTTTTTTTTTTCCAAAAGGTGAATTTTAAAAGCTAGATGCATGCCAAAACCCAGAAGATGGGTACATATATAGCACGTGCGAGCATGTCTACCCAATTTTATAAAATGCCCATATACGCGCACAAGTACCGATGCGAGGATAACTTACATCGAGAAAAAAAAAGATGGAATGTGAGCGGGACAAGAGTGTTCCAGGGCAGGACAAAGAAATATGCACACATGTAGCTATACATCTGGGCCGTGTCCAGGCCCATTTCAACACAAAGTTACTTCTGCTGTAAGACTGAATAAAACTATTTCCATGCATCAGTGAAGTGCTTGAATGGGTCTGGGTTAAATGGGGGAAGTGCAGGTTAAAGAACCTGGGGTATTTGAGGACCTAGCTATTGACTGGGTAAATTGGTGGATGAATTGGTGAACTTAATCATGTCCCTGGACGCGCGCCTGTTATAAAATTCCCTCACTTGCACGTCTCAAAGCCGACATTGCCCTGATGTGCACGTACATGCTTAAAATTAGGAGCACACATACACATGCCCAGTCTATTTAATAATACGTGCCTGTATATACAGGCAGGATATAAAATTGCAGTGCATCTGCCCTCGCTCCCATTTAAAGATAATCATATGATTCTGTCTTGGATTTATATGAATCTCTTAGATGAGCTATATCAAGATCCAATGGTTCTTTTTCCTACACAGATACAAAAAAAGTTGAATTAGCAGCACATATATGAAATGTGTTTTGTGTGCTAACATTACTGTTTTTCTATTCTATTCCTATTCTCTCTAAGGATATGCAAAACTGTCTTTCTCACCATGGCCCCTCCCACCTCTCTCTCACTCTTTCCCTGCCCTAATCCTGTCTCTCTTTCCCATCCCCCAGTTCCCTGACCGCCCTGTCCCACACCGTGTCCATTCCTAGCATCCTCTTGACTTTCTCCTCCCCTCCCCCCCCCACTAGCTCCCTGATCCCTTTCCTCTTCCGCACCCCCTTTCTACCAAGCAGCTCCCTGAATTCCTTCTCTCCCCTATGCCTCTTGTCCAGCAACCTCTGACCATTCTAATTTCTTCCCAGCAGTCTCCTGACCCTTCTCTTCCCTGCCTAGTAGATCGCTAACCCCTTTCTCCTCTCTTTCTCCCAGCTCCACCCATATTCCCCACTCCTGGTTCCCAAAGCCTCCAGTCCACGCTCTCCCGTCCAGTTTCCCCTCAACAGTGAAGTGGCAGAGCTCTTTCATTGCCTTGAGTCTGATAGTTTCAAATAAATTGCCCAACTCAGGCCGAGTTTCGGCAGCTTTACAGCCGCTGCCTCAGGGGCTCCAAAATTCAAATCACTGATATTGTACGATCCAATCAGATATATAGTATGCCAGTGATGAAAAACAACTTATAAACAATGGGTCCAAACGCAAGTTAGCATGGCAAATCGCAGTTTGCCATGCTAACTGATTGGATCGTACAATATCAGTGATTTGAATTTTGGAGCCCTGAGGCAGCGGCTGTAAAGCTGCGAAACTCGGCCTGAGTCGGGCAATTTATTTGAAACGTCTCTGCACCAATAAAGTATTGAAAAAGATCAAGGCATCTATTCCTTTTGTGTTCACCTGACGGTATCATAGATCGCCAACCTCTGTGTTTTCTTGAGTCTGATAGGGGCAAAAAGAGCGAGAAATGGTGGTAGGGGTGAGTTTGGGAGAGGAGGTGTCAGCTTTCCCCTTCCAGCCAGTGGCAGTCACGATTGGGGTGAGAAGATCTACCCTTTAGCTAGCAGCAGATTGCAATAGTGGTGGGACAAGATGGAGGCTCTATGCACATACAGCACATGGTTGTCTCCCATTGCGTTCTTGCTGCTGTTGCACCAGCTGGCATGGAGACAGATGCTGTGGCCACAGTGCTACTCCACAGCACAAACCCTGCTTTTGGAATGTTGGTTGAGTTGTGACCACCCCCCCTACCTTTCCCCCAGTTCTGATACTATATTGAGGTATAGTAGGCATTTTCTTGTCTCCTAGAGGGCTTATAATCTAAGGGGGGTTTTGTAGCTGCGGCAATGGAGGGTGAAGTGAGTTGCCCAAGGTCATAAGGATTGGCTTTGGGGTTTGAACCCTGGTTTCCCTGGGTCTCAGCCCACTGCTCTAACTACTAGGCTATTTCTCAAGCCTTTTTGGATTTCACCTGGTTGGAATTTCATTTAAAAAATCAAATATCATTCAGATCCACACAATTTCATGTGCATTTTGAATTGATTTTCCAGAAAACTTTCCATGCAGCCACTTTGGATTTTGGCATAATGTGTCGTTTTCCTTACAAAAGGTTCACAAACCAGCTCAACCCACATGTTTTGCATGGGTTCTCAGACTGGCACATGAATGTCTTTTATTGAATTTCATATATCTCTAAACCTCATCAACAGAATACCTTTGAAATTGCTATAATACAGAACAGAAGCTATACATATGTTACAAGGGCAAGATGAAAACTAGATCAGTGAGCATCATCTTAAAAGTGTGGGATTCAGAAAGCAATTACAATTGATTCTTTAAAATTTCTCTATCAGGGAAAGTATTAGTCTGGGATTCAATTTTTTTCACATTTGTTTTTATCATCTACAATATAGCACCAGGATTTCTCTCTAAACAGCTTAGATAACTGTATTAAAGGCACTTCAGCAGAATCTATATTACTCTGGAGTAATTTTTCCCAGCAGTGTCATTGCAAATTCACCTAAAGTGCTAGGTTGATCCCCTGGGCCTACTAGACACAAGTACTGTTAAAGCTTTTTCTGTAAGAAAGTAGAGTCAAATTCAACTTAGTTTCCTCTTTAAAAGTCACAAATGAAAAACTACTCACAATTTGCATTATGTAGTTTCAATTCAAACTTTTCATTTCCACTTAGGTTTTCTCCACAGCCGAAGTACAATTCCAGCAAAAGTCTTCTCAACTATAATAAGTTTTAGTCTAGTTTACTATAGGGAAACCAGCCTTTGAAGATCATTTTGTCTCAGTTTCTGCTACTCAGTAATATTTTTTTGAACCATTCATCAAAATTATGCCACAGAGAGTAGAACATCCAGGGACCCTCAGTTCATTATTTTCTTGTACCTTTGATGCACTTGACACTTGGAATTCATTCTTTTTATTTCCTGTTCAGAAATGTGTCAGGTCAAGGAGGTCAGAGCACAATCTGATACCATCATGTATATTGAAAGTTGACCTGCCATTGGTTGACATTACACACTTTTACAAATGTTTTATCATTCGTTAATGCTTGTAGTCACCTGATACCTATTTGTCCATGGGGAGAAAACATCTCTAATTTTAAATGATGTCATTGTTATACAGAAAGTCATATAATACCCATTGGTATAACCATGTGCAAATGTTGGCAAAAAAGAGGAAACTAATCATGAAAGAATCATACATCTTCTTGTTTATATTTAAATACTTGATTAATTGTATAACATATTTTATAAATTAGAATCACTTCTTACATGCTTCCAGGTCAAATTAGGGTATTTAAAATAGATATTATATTTTAATATGACCTTGCTTTAAGAAACACCTTTATTTTATATACACTGTAATAGTGATTGGTTTTCTTGCCTCAAAAATTTATTTATGTTAGCCATGGAATCGGGTGAAAGAAAGATATATTATGGAGCATTTTTATAAGCATATAAGAAACCTAATGCTGCTGCATTGACTATGCTGTATTTGGCTTTGAAAATAAAAATATTAAATTTATGGGAACACTATGATGTTATGAATGATCAACAGCTGGAGAGAATTTTAGGGGAGACTAGGCCAGAGAGAAAAAGCAGTCAGAGTACTAACATTGAGTCTGTCAGAACATTATGGACAATGTATTTGGATCACAGCTTCTACAAAATAATGGAAAGAATCAATATAATCTTGATTGATGGTTGCCTTCTGTACCAAGCACCAGAGGAGAGGGTTACAGGAAATTCATTATTCTGAGATTCACCCGAAAACAAAAGTTTGAGCCTGCAGGATAAACAAGTGCCTCTGAAGAAATGTTAATTAGAAAAGCAAAATCAGAAATTGGTTCTAGATGAGCAAATTAGAGACCAATGGTATTGTCACACTACCCATAAACCTAGGGATGTGAATAGGAGATTCAACTCCTGATATTTATTGAAATCTAGATTGCAAGAGACACTTTGACTTCATTTTGAGAAACCTACCTTTTTTGTGGGAAACCTATTTTGTGTTTTGCAGAATCTACTGGCATCACCTTTAGTTGATAGCTTTTGCAACCTGGGTGACTCCTGACCCTGGACTACAGAACATTGATGTGCTGAAGTTTAAAGCTTACATGGCTGTTTCAGCTGGCTGGGAAATATCTGCTTCTGCTTTCCTAGAATATAATAATGCTTAATTAAACATTGCATAGTTTTTATTCCTGAGTTATTTAAGAGGACAATTTTCAAGGCGTTTTTATGTGGGTAAACATTTTTATCATCATTAAATGGCCTCTTAAAAATCCCCCCCCCCCCCACCAGTGTTGGCAGTGGGTGGAGTAAAAGAATGTAGGTGATAAATTTAGCAAATTGTGTGTACCTTCTAATAGGAAGTTTTATACCTGTGGTATGCACGCTGCCATATTTTCTAATGGAAACTTCATGATAAGTTTTTCTTTGGAAACTAGTTTACAGTTGTGCAGGCACAAAGTTCATATAGACCTGAAAGCTGCCCAGGGACTTCAAAATTGGTCCTTAAAAGGTCTATTTACTAAGATTCATTAATACATTATAAATTAATTGTGTTTATTTTGCACCGATGGCCATTTGCCTTTACCGTGTGACAGGGCTATCGGTGCCATTGGCCGGCCTCTGTCACATAGTTGGAGCAATGGACGGTCAGTGACATCTTAAAAAATGGTGCGGGCCATCTATTGCTCCTACCATGTGACAGGGGCCAACCAATGGCACCGATAGCCCCTGTCACATGGTAAGGGCAAAGGGCCATCAGCACCTTTTTGATTAGTGCAGCCGATGGCCGAAGAGGGGGAGATCACTCCCCGGGACCCCGCTGGACCACCAAGGACATTTGGTAAGTCAGGGGGTTTGGGCAATTCTTGGGGGGTCGGGAGGGGTGGGGGTTGCAATTAATTAAATTTGAAGGTTTGGGGTGGGGTTGGTTATTTTTTTTAATGTCCCCTTCTCACCTCCCCAAAAACGATAAGAAAACCACACAAAATTTCATGGGTTTTCTTATCGTTTCGTCGCTCCCCTGAACCACAATGAAATAGGAAATATCGTCTCTATTTCCTATTTCGTCGCAAACAAATGCAGATCCCTAGTATTTTATGCTAATGGGAAGGCAGGAAATTAAAATAAAATAAAATAATGTGTACTAAGTGATAAATTTGATGCTTAACCAGCATCACAAATGTGTGTTATCAGTAAAGTTTGCTTATATAAAACTGATAAACACTTAACAATTTGATGAAACATGCAGCAAAAGCAAGCTATGTTTCATGCACATACATGCAAAGCAGTTCATTAATATTAAAATGGATTATTGTGGACATTCATAGTTATAACGCAACAAACAAACAATGATTGGTTACAGAGGTAGTATTTCTATACATGTATTAATATCTATCTTGTGAATCTATTACATAATAATAACATATCTTGCTGGATTTATTTATTTATTATCTATGATAAACTTCAGATCATGAAGCATATCACAAGAAGTATAATTATCTTTCCCTACAATTCTGGCACGCTAATGTGCCTCACAATTCTCTTAGTTATCCCCCCCCCCCCCCACACACACACACACAATGCAGCAAGAACTGCCTCCAGCAGACTCCTATCTCCCTTGCAGAATACCCCACACCCCAATCTCTCCCTGGTAGATACCCTCATCTGGATACCCTCCAACCACTGCAAGCAAAACCTTTCACCCTAGTTAGGAAGCCAAGCTCCAGTCCCTAAATCTCACTTATAAATCACCAAGAAAATATCCCTCCACAAACAAGCACCCTCCATGCCCTCCAGATCCCCATATTCCTCTTTGACCTCCACTGACTCTAGGTCAGCCTCAGATCCTTAGAAGCAGGAGTGATGCCAAACGCTTCTGACCATCCAGCACAGAAATCCAAAATGCTGCTAACTGACTTGAGATTTCCTTTTGCTTTTCACATATAGGGGCAGGAAGGGCACTGGGAGAGCAGAAGGAGTTTCTTTTGGAATTTAGGTAGTAGCAGAGTTTTTGGATTTGAGGTGGGGCTTCCTAACCAGGATGACAGGGTCCTGTTTGGGGGGGAGGGAGTTGAAGGATCTCTGGGGTGGGTAGAAACACTTGCAGCTTTCTGCTCCTTTCTGACTGTGGGCCTGTTGCCTGAAAACTTGAGTTACTAAAGCCATTAATGAGATTACTGCCACTGGTTACCAAGTGGTTACTCAAGTGGCAGTAATCATACACAGTGCTAATGATCACAAGCAGTGCTTTTTAAAATCACATAAGAGATAGTCCCTGCTCCTTACAGTTTACAATCTAGTCTAGACAGACAGACAATACATAGGGACAAAAACAAATAAGAGGCTTTGATTCAAAACAGTAAGGTCATGATTGTAAAAAAAAAAAAAAAAATCAGGACGATATACTGGGATTAACTGATGAAGTGACCACTTCAGTTGAAAGAAGCAGCAAGAAATGAGGCCTTTCAGGAGTCTATATTGAAAGAATTACTAGTGGGATGGGGGAATTCTAAGTTCTCAAAAAGTGTGAGCGATGCAACACTCTAAAGTGACTTCCAAACTGATAAGTATTTCAGGCTAGCTGAATACAGTTCTCTGTAGTACTAAACATAAACATTCCACTCAAAACTACATACTGGGGGAGTATACTTTTAAATCGGCCAATAAAATACATATAGACAGCTGAAAATGATATCCAGCAATGGCAAGCAGAATGGAGTTTCATTATCTGAAAACTCAAGATGATTTGTCTGTAAACAGAGAGGCTTTTCAGCAATCCAAGCTATGAAAGCCTCAATACATTTACACAAACCCCCAGAGCAATCAGCATTAGGAAAGCTGTGTTATCTGGAAACAGGGAGTCAAAATCAAGTATGTTGCCAAACATGGAAGGTTGAAGTACTAGGGTTCTGCAATCATAAACATGCTGAAACAAATAAATTAAGAGAAATGGGGAATTTTAACAGACTTTCTTGTCTTGTTTCAATTCATTTTTAAAATGAAACAAAAAAATGAAATAAATTTTGTTTGGTTCTTACTCATTCTATTAAAAATAAAAATAATTCTGCACAACGGACTCCCCCCGAACACTGTTACCATACTTTTTCTCTCTTCACGGGCCTGGAGAGATACTTGATTGTTCCTGCCTCATTGGTGGTATTTTTAGACATGGTGCCAGCAGACTGAGGCCTGCCTCAATTTCTTTCATACTGGCCAGGTATCGGCCTTGGCTTGCTGGCACTATTTCTAAGCATTCTGTGGCAAGGCAGAAGTGACTGGGGATTGCTGCTGCCCTGTGAAGAATGAAAAACGTGGTAAGAGGGTTTCAGGGATTGGGGGTGGAGGTGGAGGTTGGGGTAATCATAGGGGGGGGGGGGGGGCCTGATAGGGGAACACCTTTTTTTTGTTTTTTGTTTGTTATTAAAGTTTTATTTGTTTTGGCTCTTCATTTTAAATACATGAAAAGAAACAAAACCAACAACAAATGAAATGGAGGAAAAATCATGAATTGGAAACCGCATGAAAAGAATGTCGTTGTACAATCCATGTGATCACCTTTGTAGCAAACTGAGAGCACAAACAACATTTCAGACCAAGTTCTGAGGCAAACTGAAACCCAAAAATATAAACCAATTTGAAAACCAAAATCTTATCAGAATTCGGAAAGCTGTCTTATTTGAACAAGCTCTGTAATGGATGGTTCTCTACCTCCATACGTGTAAATTGCTTTTCTTACAAAGTTTTATTTTAATAAAATTGCTGTGCTCTGTAACAGATTGAGATGGTGAATTTTCACTAAAATCAGATAGATGTCTACTCTTATTAAGCAAAAGAAAAGACCTTGAGAATGTGTTTTCTATAGTTATGGTAAAATATTTCCTACAGGAAATTTATAGACAGTAACAAATAAGTCCCCTATTGTCTGCCTCTCTTTAAATTTTAGTATTTCCCCACAAGACATGTAGCATTGCCTTCCTTTAATTTGTTCTACATGACATTTGAATCTAGTTTTTATTTCAAGATAGTCAAAATGAATTGAAACTAGTACCCATAAAAATAAATTTCATAAAGCTTTAAAAGTATTTCTTTAGTTTCTTTATAAATTATTTAGAGTCCATACCATCTACAATTCTAAGTGGTTTATAAACAGAAACATACAATAATGAAAAACAAAACACACTAACATTAAAAATAAAGTGACATAGTACAAAAGTCTTTCTTCCACTTTATCCAGCTTGTACTTCTGAACACCCCTAAAGTCAAGGAAAGAAGTCTCTTCCTACAAACTACATTTTAACCTTCTGCCTCTCTAATACTTTTTATTTTTCAGAGATCATATGCTTCCATAAATAAATAAGCCTTCAACTTTTTTCTGAAGGACTGATCAACTTTAGTTCTAATATCATCAGGTAGGGTCTTTCAGAGTGGTGGACCAGCGATAGTGAATGCCTGCTTTGCTTACACATTTTCTTTAGTCAAACCAGCCACTGGGCTGGAAAATCCAATAAAGTTTGGTCTGATGCTCTTAAAGCCTTTCCTGTTTTATAGACTTTAAGCAAGGCACTGACTTAAGCCAAGGTTTTCCCACCTAAGGTTCTGTGGATTAGGGTTAAGATCTTAAATTTCACCTTTAGGCTACAGGCAGCCAGTATAATGAATACAAAATAAGGCTGATATGGTTCCTGGTAATCCCAAGCACATGGTGTTACAATAGTCAAGCCCTAACAATACCAATGTCTGGAGCACCATTTGAAAATTTTTCTGGCCCCAAATAAGGTTTTAGAATTCACAATTTGTAGAAAACAGTTTGTATTGCAGTTTTGACTTAAAGATCCAAGGATAGGTTTGACTCTAAGCAATTTGTTGATATACCTCACTGATTGCTGTGGTCATCAGAATAAGAAATTGCATATTGTCTACATACAGTCTGTGCACACCACTATTGGCTAAAAGGCTCAGACTTTTTTGAATAAGTAGGGCACTTACAAATGACTTTAACAACATAAGTTTACTTTGTAAGTTATCCCATGGAAACAATCCACACAAAGTTACACCCTCCCAGTCTTTCCCTCTCCTTGATTTAAGTTTTCCTTTTCTTTTTAAAGAAAATATAACAAGGACACCATTGTGAGTGCAGGGCTATCTAATTTTGATCTTTCTCTCTATCAGTCTATCAGTCAATATATCTATCTATCTATCTATCTATCTTTTAACTCATTACAAACCCATGGGAGTTCTTTATCACAGCAGCATCTGCTTAGGATCCCTTCTCTGCTAGAAATTCCCTCTGTTGCCTCAGCTACAAACTTAAAGGTGAATTTTAAAGCCTGAAACATGCATTAATTAGAGGATGTGTGAATAAGTCAGGTTCACGTGTGCCGACAGTGTTTTAAAAAGCTCCCAGATATGTGCATAATTGCCACAACACACACATCTCAAAAGGTTTTAAAAAAGGGTGGGGTATGGATGTGTTGGGGTCTTGCCAAGAGATGTATCCGTACTTAATTACATGCCGCAGCACACACCAAGGTCCCCTTCCATGTAACTTTACTTCTGCTATGGATGACGTTTAAGTTATAAAGGAAAAAGACTGAGCCATTTTGGAGGGGTTTAAAGTGTCGGGGGTTACTGGGGGCATACAGAGGAATCAAACCAGGTGAGTCTGTTATTGTTTGTAAGGTTTTGGGTGGAACCTTGGACACTGTGGCAGCTGACCATGCCCACGGGGGAAGTCCCGTGAGGGGGTCACAGGTCAGGCTCAGCTTTGGGACACACAACACAGAGTTATATTTTTATTAGACAGAGTTGAGAAACCACCAGAGAGGCAGTAGTGAGTAGGGATGAAGCCCGTCTGGGCTAGGGTTCCTCAGGATACTGGAACAGCAATTCTCTCTATGGCGGTGCTGTAATGGAGAAAACTGAGATAGTGAGAACTGTGGAGCATACACAGAGTTCTGGTATAGAGCCTCGTTGGTAAAGTTACTCACACAGAGGTTTCTCCCGGAAGGTAACACAGAAGCTGGAATAGAGGCAGGACCTCGAGGAGCGAGTACCTGGTTCCAGGGAAAAGCTCTGAGGAAATAAAATTGGTAACTCACTGATGATGTAGGCAGCGGTTTCTTCCAAGCAGAAGAGATAGGTTCAGGCAGCGAGTCAGGGAACATGGGCCCTTGAGGAGCGAGTACCGGTTCCTGATAGCGATCTGTAAGAAATGAGAGAGGCCCCCGAGGAGCGGGTACCCCGTTAGGATAGAAACATAGAAACATAGAAACATAGAAATGACGGCAGAAGAAGACCAAACGGCCCATCCAGTCTGCCCAGCAAGCTTCACACATTTTTTTCTCTCATACTTATCATTTTCTCTTAACTCTTGGTTCTATTTCCCTTCCACCCCCACCATTAATGTAGAGAGCAGTGATGGAGCTGCATCCAAGTGAAATACCTAGCTTGATTAGTTAGGGGTAGTAGGGGTAGTAACTGCTGCAATAAGCAAGCTACACCCATGTTTATTCCCTTTACCAGACTATGTCATACAGCCCCTATTGGTTGTTTTTCTTCTCTCCTGCCGTTGAAGCGGAGAGCCATGCTGGTTATGCATTGAAAGTGAAGTATCAGGCCCTTTTGGTTTAGGGTAGTAACCGCCGTAACAAGCCAGCTACTCCCTGCTTTGTGAGTGTGAATCCTTTTTTTTTTTTTTTTTCTTCTCCCCTGCAGTTGAAGCTATTCTGGATATGCGTGAAGCCTCAGCTTTTCTTATTCCCCTGCTGTTGAAGCAGAGAGCTATGCTGGAAAATGCTTGATGTATCAGCCTCTCCCATGCCATGAAGCAGAGAGCCATGCTGGATATGCATCGAAAGCGAAGTATCAGGCACATTTGGTTTGGGGTAGTAACCGCCGTAATAAGCCAGCTACTCCCCGCTTTGTGAGTGCGAACCCTCTTTTCTTCTCCCCTGCCGTTGAAGCAGAGAACTATGCTGTATATGCTTGGAAAGTGAAGTATTAGGCTTATTTGGTTTGGGGTAGTAACCGCCGTAACAAGCCAGCTACTCCCCTCTTTGTGATAGCAAATCCTTTTTTCCACATTTCCTCTTGCCGTTGAAGCTTAGAGCGATGTTGGAGTCACAGTAAGCATCTGTATGTTTATTTAATAAGGGTATTGTCTCCGGGCAGTAGCCATCTTTCTGGTGAGCCACCCACTCTACATTGGCGGTCTCTTGACTTTATGGATCCACAGTGTTTATCCCACGCCCCTTTGAAGTCCCTCACAGTTCTGGTCTTCACCACTTCCTCCGGAAGGGCATTCCAGGCATCCACCACCCTCTCCGTGAAGAAATACTTCCTGACATTGGTTCTGAATCTTCCTCCCTGGAGCTTCAAATCGTGACCCCTGGTTCTGCTGATTTTCTTCCTACGGAAAAGGTTTGTCGTTGTCTTTGGATCATTAAAACCTTTCAAGTATCTGAAAGTCTGTATCATATCACCTCTGCTCCTCCTCTCCTCCAGGGTGTACATATTTAGATTCTTCAATCTCTCCTCATACGTCATCTGATGAAGATCCTCCACCTTCCTGGTCGCCCTTCTCTGTACCGCTTCCATCTTGTCTTTGTCTTTTTGAAGATACGGTCTCCAGAACTGAACACAGTACTCCAGGTGAGGCCTCACCAAGGACCTGTACAGGGGAATAATCACTTCCCTTTTCTTACTCGATATTCCTCTCTCTATGCAGCCCAGCATTCTTCTGGCTTTTGCTATCGCCTTGTCGCATTGTTTCGCAGACTTCATATCATTAGATACTATCACCCCAAGGTCCCTCTCCTGCTCCGTGCACATCAGCCTTCCCCCCCCCATCGAATACATTTCATTCGGATTTCCACTCCCCATATGCATGACTTTGCATTTCTTTGCATTGAATCTCAGCTGCCATGTCTTCGACCACTCTTCCAGTTTCCTTAGATCCTGTCTCATTCTCTCCACTCCTTCCGGCGTGTCCACTCTGTTGCAGATCTTAGTGTCATCCGCAAAAAGACAAACCTTACCTTCAATCCCGTCCGCAATGTCGCTCACAAGATATTGAACAGGACCGGTCCCAACACCGATCCTTGCGGTACACCACTTATAACCGCTCTCTCCTCAGAGAAGGTTCCATTTACCATCACACATTGTCTTCTGTCCGTCAACCAATTTGCAATCCAGGTCACCACATTGGCACTCACTCCCAAGCTTCTCGTTTTATTCACCAGTCTCCTGTGCGGAACCGTATCAAAAGCTTTGCTGAAATCCAAGTATATGATATCGAGTGCTCTTCCTTGATCCAATTCCTTGGTTACCCAGTCAAAAAAGTCAATCAGATTTGTCTGACAGGATCTTCCCCTGGTGAATCCATGTTGCCTCTGGTCCATCGATTCTCCGGACTGTAGATTGTTCACTATTCTCTCTTTCAGCAGTGACTCCATTACTTTTCCCACCACCGAAGTGAGGCTAACTGGTCTGTAGTTTCCAGCCTCCTCCCTGTTGCCACTCTTGTGAAGCGGGACCACCACCGCTCTTCTCCAATCACTCGGCACCACTCCCGTTTCTAGGGATCTATTGAACAGGTCACACAGTGGAGCTGCCAGAACATCTCTGAGCTCCCTCAATATCCTTGGATGGATACCATCAGGCCCCATGGCTTTGTCCACTTTCAGGTTCTTTAGCTCTTCCCACACATTTTCTACTGTGAAAGGATTTTCATCTATTCCACTTCCCTCCAGTTTCTTGTTGTGTAGAGATGGTCCTTCTCCAGGGTCTTCTTTAGTGAACACAGAGCTGAAGTATTCGTTTAATATTTCTGCCATTTCTTCGTCACTCTCCACACATTGATCATTACCACCTTTCAATTTTGCTATACCACTTTGGACCTTTCTCTTTTCGCTGATGTATCTGAAAAATGTTTTGTCACCATTTTTTATCTCCTTGGCAATCCTCTCTTCCGCTTGACTTTTTGCCAACTTGATTAATTTCTTTGTCTCCCTCAGTTGATGCAAATATGCTTCTTTGTGCTCCTCCCTTTGGGATCTTTTATATATCTTGAATGCTGTTCTTTTAGCTTTAATTTTGTCAGCCACCTCCTTTGAGAACCAGATAGGTTTCAGTTTCCTTTTGCTTTTCTTTACATTTCTAACATATAGAGCAGTTGCCTTGGTGATTGCTCCTTTTAGATTGGTCCACTGCTGATCCACATCTCTCTCGTTCTCCCATCCTTTTAGTTCTTCCTCCAGGTACTTACCCATTTCCTCAAAGTCTGTGTTTTTGAACTGTAAAACTCGGGTCTTTGTGGTTCTTTTCCCTATTCTTTTATTGATATTAAACCATACCGTTTGATGGTCACTGCTGCTGAGGTGGGCTCCCACCTGGACATCTTAGACATTATCTGCATTAGTGAGCACTAAGTCGAGTATAGCTCCTTTTCTCGTGGGTTCCAACACCATTTGTTTGAACAAAGATACTTGCATGGCATCCACTATCGCTCTACTATTTTTAGTTTCTGCAGATGGGATTTTCCAGTCTACATCTGGCATATTAAAGTCACCTACGATCACCACTTCTCCCTTCTTACCTATCTTATGGATGTCTTCAACCAGCTCTCTGTCCAGCTCTTCCTTTTGGTTTGGAGGCCTGTAAACCACTCCAATATAAATGGATGCTCCGTCATCTTTTTTAGGTCGAGCCATAGAGCTTCTTCCTTACCCCAACTTCCTTGTAGCTCAGTTGCTTGGATGTTTTGTCTGACATAAAGAGCCACACCTCCCCCTTTTCTATCCTTTCTGTCCTTCCTTAACAAGTTGTAGCCTGGTATTGTTGTATCCCATTCATGAGATTCTGTGAACCATGTTTCTGTTATAGCAACAATGTCTAATTCTGCCTCAGCCATTAGGGCCTGCAGATCTGGGATTTTATTTCCCAAACTATGAGCATTTGTGGTCATTACCTTCCAGGTACTCTCTTTAAGGTTATTGCATTTCCTGGACTCCTTATAAGATATTAGTTGAGATTTGTTATTCACTTCACTCTTTCTTTTTGTAGTTGTGCCACTGTTGACAGAGTTATTCCTCTCAATTAGATTTTTCTTTTGGTTATGGATCCTGAAATACTGCATGCATTGTGTTTTTTCCCTCTTTTCTGGTAACAGTTGGAGAGGCAGAGTAGCTAGGTATGGAGAGTGAACCCATCCGTAAGGAATCCCTTGCTAACTCGAGTAGCTAGCAAAAAGTGTAGGCTTTTGTATCCGGGATGCGTGACATCATCACAGGGGGACGCCACTGAGGTTTGCGCCAAAGAGAGAATAAGAAGCAGGGCCGTGCAGAGCGTGCCCTATGGTACCTGGACAACATGGCGGGATGCAGCGCCCAAGCCGGACCGGGGATGCCGGAGAGGATGGCAGGCAGACGCTGCGGCAGCCAGACGTCCATCAACCGCAGGAGGAGTCGCAAAAAAGGTAAGGTGGGCGGAGTGGAGATATCATTCAGCGACAGTCGTAACAGTGTCTGGAGGACCTACTAATTGGGTGAAACTGGTAGACAAACTGGCAAACTGGTAATAGAGGCAGCGCAAGCCCCTTTTAAAATTCTCTGTTTTACACAGTAGAAGTGGGATTTACATGCCCATGCACATGCCCACTGAAAATTTGGCATACATATACATGAGGCCAGGCTATTTTTTAACATGTATGCATTTACGTGTGCAAGTTATAAAATAACCGCATCCCTGGGCGCGGGCCGACATATGCACGCCAGTGTGCACCAGTGTGCCAGTTGAAAATTACTGTCCCAGGTTGTAAGGTAGCAATTCCGAGTCCCGAGGACCCGGTGCCCTAAGGGCTCCTCCCTTGGGCCGGCCTACCTAGGGAGACAGGGTAGGCCGTGGGGCGGAGCCACAAACAGGAGGAGCCCTTAGGGCACCGGGTCCTCGGGACTCGGAATTGAGACAGAAAGTCCAGGGGCTGAAATAGGCTGAGACCGGGACCAGAGCAAGCAAGAAGGATAGGAAGTCCAAGGTACCCGGGAAGCAGGGGACCGGCTGTACAGGGCCGAGGGCCGGCTGAAGGCAGGGCAGCGGGTGGCTGCGGAGTCTGTAGCAAACTGGAGGCTGAAGCAGGCTGTAGGCTGAAGCGGAGTTGGTAGCAAACCGGAGGCTGAAGCAGGCTGTAGGCTGAAGCGGAGTCGGAAGCAGGCCGGAGTCAAGAGGCTGGCTGCAGGCTGAAGCAGAGTCAGAAGCAAACCAGAGTCGGGGTAGGCAGCAGGTTGAAGCGGAGTCAGAGGCAAACCGGAGTCGGAGGCAAGCAGCAGGCAGAAGCGGAGTCAGAGGCAAACCGGAGTCGGAGGCAGGCAACAGGCTGAAGCAGAGTCAGAGGCAAACCGGAGTCAGAGGCAGGCAGCAGGCTGAAGCGGAGTCAGAAGCAAACAGGAGTCAGAAGCAGGCAACGTGGAGATCACCAGAACGCAACTAAGAACAACTATGGAGTTGTGAACCTCGTTGCAAGGCGATGAGAGAGAGTTTGAGCGCTGGTTATATCAGGACTTGGGCGTGACGTCAGCAGCACGGGCGGAGCCAGGCTTCCGGGAGCTGAGCGCTCAAGACGGACGTCCTCGCGCACGCGCGAGACTGAAGAGAAGCAGGCACGTAATGGCGGCCGCCACGTGGAGTGAGAGAAGCCCCCGGGTTCCGGAGCGGGCAGAATGCAGTGATCCCTGAAGCGGAGGTCGGCGGGTTTGGGCCCAAACCGGAGGGAAGCGGTAGAGACCACAACAACACCTGTGACAGGTAAAAATATGCTTTTTTGGAAAACAGTGCCATATGTTGGATGTACAAGTAACACACGCTATCTACAATATAAATGGGCTCTGACCCACGGCCCAAAAATGCGCAGTAGAGAGCAGCTCTACCGCGCATGTGCAGACCATTGAGCTCTGTGCTACGTGCTGGGTGTCACAGAGGGGAGGAGATAAGAGCAGACGAGTTGCCACTCCGAGAAATGGATCAGCCTGTTCCTCCCCTGCTGGGGAAGGGGGGAGGGAGTACGGACTGCCGGACAGTTACACACAGGAGGAGGAAAGGGTAGAAGAGTCGCCGATCCAGTCCATCTACTGCCGGGCAAGGGGGGGGAGAGGGAGTTGGGAGTTGGGATGGCCGGAGCAGAGCAAATGCAGTAGAAAGCAGCTGTGAAGAGATCACAAGCAGCTGCAGTCTGCAGCAGCCAAAGTGCAAAGAGCTGAACAGAGAACAGCTCGCCCTCCTCCCCCGCCCCCTGAGTCCCACAGATAAGGAGAAGCCAAGTAAATATCTCGCAACTGTGGGGGGAGGGAGGGGGAAGGCAGTGTTGTCAGCCCACCCATGGGTCTCAGCCGCCACGGGAAGAGTTTACATGGGCATCGCTCCACCCCCACTCCCAGCAAAGCACCGTGACGAAAGTGAAAGCCAGAGCCCTGCTCCCTCCTCCCTCTCAATCCCCTGATCGGATTTCTTAAAGGCACAGGTCTGCCAGAAAGAGCAAAGTAAGCTAAGCAACGTGTCCCAAATCTGTTGCAGTGCCTGCCGCCTGCCCTTTGCGAGGGGGGGGGGGGGACAGAGTGTTTTCCTCTCTCTCCCAGACACAACTGGTATGGGAACTTTGCAAGCTCTTGCGAGTGCAGAACAAAGACTTAGGTGGGAGTGGACAAAAATCCCGCTCGTTTTAACTGTGTGAGAGAGAAGTGTGGTAATGTGTGCTGAAGGTGAGTGTCAGTGCCAGAGAGAGAGGGAGACTACGTGAGGGATTGTGTATGTGTGTGAGAGGGATTGGGCGTGCGTGTATGAGGGAGAGAGGGAGAGTGTATGTGCAAGAGAGAGAGAGAGAGAGGAAGCCTATGTAGGGGGCTGTATAAGAGAGAGATTCTCTAATACCCCCCCAGCTCTCCACTTATAAGTTACAGTGGACGGGGTTCAGTGTAGAGGGGATGGGAGAGCAAAGGAGTTGTGGCCTGTAAGGATAGAGTGAAAGGGGTCTGAGCCTGTCCCTCCGCCACCGGGGAAGGGGGGAGGGAGTTGGGATGGCAGGACCATTACGCTCCTACCACCGCTGCAGCCTCTGGCCCTTCGTGGTGCTGGGGGGGGGAGGGGAAGGAGTGGAGCAGACCAAAGATGTAGGAGGAGAGGGGACAAAAATCTTGCCCGTTTTAACGGGCTTAATGGCTTGGACTAAATATTTTACAATTCCATTTCAATGTTTCCAATTGCATCAGTAAATTGAATTTTCATCGATTTTGATTTATTTTCATTTTGATTTAATTATTTCGTGTGACATTGTGTTGGAATTGAGCTGTGTTGTTTTCCATACCTTTCATTTAGTGAGTATAGTTTATGTTTTTTCTTTTTTCATTCTTTTTCATCTCTAGAATTATGTGGTTTACATCTAGACATGGATTGCTTCTCACATGGACAATTATATGTTGCGTGTTCTAGAGTCGGCAAACCAGACAATCTCTATATCTGCACAGACAATGGAACAACAAAAAATATTGTATACCCACAAGCATTGTGAAATTAGCCGTATTCGAAACATGCACTTTCTCTTTTCTTTCTTTTCCATTTAACCAGACTAAGCCACAGCAACACTTGGCCAGGTACAGCTAGTAGGAAATAAAGACGATATTTCCTATTTCATTGCGTTTTGGGGGGGCCGATGAAACGATAGGAAAACCCACAAAATTTGGTGTGGTTTTCTTATCTTTTTTTTTTTTGGGGGGGGAAAGGACACATTAAAAAACAAAACCGAAACCCACTTTAACCCTTCAAATTTAATTAATTGCAACCCCTCCACCCTTCCAACCCCCACCCCCCCCAAGACTTACCGAAAGTCCCTGATGGTCCAGAGGGGTCCCGGGAGTGATCTCCCCATCTCAGGCCATCGGCTGCCAATAATCAAAATGCCGCAGATGACCCTTTGCCCTTACCATGTGACAGGGACTATTGGTGCCATTGGTCAGCCCCTGTCACATGTAGGAGCAATGGATGGCTCATGCCATTTTTAAAGACTTCAATGAATCAGAAATAAATGAAAACAAACATTTTCACTATTTTCAGAGCCCCATCCATGCATTTCATATGAAATAAAACATAGCAAAAATGTTCTTTTTCCATTTGGATAACCCATTTGTTCCAAATGAATACTAAAGGGGACCACAATTCCCTGGCTATTAATTGTTAATGGATCTGCCCTCCAGAAACTTGTCCAAACTCTTTTTAAATCCAGGTATACTTCTATAGTTGACCAAATCCTCTGATTACAAATTCTGCATCTTAATTGTGTTTTAACTTTTGAAATGCTTTCTTAAATTTGCATTATATTAGCTACATCTCCATTGATTGTCAATACATCAACATATCCATTATAAGATTCTATCCACTATTCACAATCTGATTCATAACTCATCTACTGTGTGGTTATGTTCCTCCCTGCATCTCTCCCAACATCTGCGACATTTATGCTCTCTTGACAAAAACTTTATTCAAGAACCAAATATCAAAATAGCTAGGCTAGACCTAACTCGTAAATGCGCCTTTTCTGTGGCAGGCCCCATACTGTAGAACTAATTACCAAATTCCATACGACTTCTCGCAAACATAAAAGAATTCAAAAAGGCCGTTAAAACTTACCTGTGTTCACTAGTTTCCCTAAACCTCAAGCATGAAAGTTCTTTTCCTCTTGCCTTACCTTAAATTTTTAAGTTATACTTTATGTATATTTTGTTTTCTATTATATATAGTTTTAGTATTTATTTGTGTATTTTATTTCCCTCATGACAGTTTTTTATGACAGAATTTATTTTTGTATGGTAAATCTTGTAAACCGCTTAGACCTGCATACTATATAGGCAGTATAGAAAACCTTTAAATAAATAATAAATAAAACAAATACTAATTAGTTTCATATTGTATCTCCTAGTTCTAGATATATTAAAAATAGAAAATATTTCCTGTTAATTTTTCCAACACCACTTAACAATTTATAAAGCTCTATCATATCTCCTCTTGGGCAGCTCTTCTTCAAACTAAAAAGTCCTAATCCATGCCTTCCCAAACCTTTCTTGGGGACTCTACAGCCAATCAAGTTTCCAGGATATTCACAATAAATATGCATGGAATAAATTTGCATAACATGGAGGATCAGTGTATGCAAATGCATCTAATGTATATTCATTGTGGATATCCTGTAAACATGACTGGCTATGTGGTCCTCAGGACAGGTTTGGGAAGCCCTGCCCTAACCACCCATTAAACCTTTCTTCACAATGGAGCCTATCCATTTACTTTTTAACATTTTTGTTGCCTTTTTGTTTACTTTTTTCTAGTTGAGCAGTATCTTTTTTTGAGATGGGATAACCTGAGCAGCACACAATATTCAAGGTGTGATTAGTACCCTATGAATCCATAAAGAGGCATTTTGCCATGTGCAGTTTTATTTTCTATCCCTATCTAAATAATTTCCATCATTTCATTATCTTTTTGACCACAGCTGCATATTGAGATGAAGATTTCAGTATCACCCACAATGATTCCAGGGTCCTTTTCTCAAAGGTCAACTCTTTGGGGCGGATTTTAAAAGGCGCGCGAATAGCCTACTTTTGTTTGCGCTCCAGGCGCAAACAAAAGTACGCTGGATTTTAGTAGATACGCGCGGAGCCGCGCGTATCTACTAAAAAACCTGGATCGGCGCGCGCAAGGCTATCATTTTGTATAGCCGGCGCGCGCCGAGCCGAGCAGCCTACCCCCGTTCCCTCCAAGGCCGCTCCGAAATCGGAGCGGCCTCGGAGGGAATCCTCTAACACCCTCCCCTCACCTTCCCCTCCCTTCCTCTACCTAACCCACCCGCCCGGCCCTGTCTACACCCCCCCCTTACCTTTGTTGGGGGATTTACGCCTCCCAGAGGGAGGCGTAAATCCCCGCGCGCCAGCGGGCTTCCTGCGCGCCGGGCCGCGACCTGGGGGCGGGTACGGAGGGCGCGGCCACGCCCCCGGACCGCCCCGGGCCATAGCCACGCCCCCGTACCCCGCCCCCAAAACGCTGCCGACACGCCCCCGAAACGCCGCGACGACCGGGCCCGCCCCCCGACACGCCCCCGACACGCCCCCCTCGGAGAACCCCGGGACTTACGCGAGTCCCGGGGTTCTGCGCGCGCCGGGAGGCCTATGTAAAATAGGCTTCCCGGCGCGCAGGGCCCTGCTCGCGTAAATCCGCCCGGTTTTGGGCGGATTTACGCGAGCAGGGCTCTGAAAATCCGCCCCTTTATGTGGAACCCTGCATTTTGTACATATATTTAGGATTTTTTTTCCTAAATGCATTACTTAACACCCACATTAAACCAAATGTGATAACGGGAATGGAACAACTCCCATATGAGGAAAGACTAAAGAGGTTAGGACTTTTCATCTTGGAGAAGAGACGACTGAGGGGTGATATGGTAGAGGTGTTTAAAATCATGAGAGGTCTAGAACGGGTAGATGTGAATCGGTTATTTACTCTTTCGGATAGTAGAAAGACTAGGGGGCACTCCATGAAGTTAGCATGGGGCACATTTAAACTAATCGGAGAAAGTTCTTTTTTACTCAACGCACAATTAAACTCTGGAATTTGTTGCCAGAGGATGTAGTTAGTGCAGTTAGTATAGCTGTGTTTAAAAAAGGATTTGGATAAGTTCCTGGAGGAGAAGTCCATTACCTGCTATTAAATTCACTTAGAGAATAGCCACTGCCATTAGCAATGGTAACATGGAATAGACTTAGTTTTTGGGTACTTGCCAGGTTCTTATGGCCTGGATTGGCCACTGTTGGAAACAGGATGCTGGGCTTGATGGACCCTTGGTCTGACCCAGTATGGCATTTTCTTAT
Source organism: Rhinatrema bivittatum (assembly GCF_901001135.1). Taxonomy (NCBI): domain Eukaryota; kingdom Metazoa; phylum Chordata; class Amphibia; order Gymnophiona; family Rhinatrematidae; genus Rhinatrema; species Rhinatrema bivittatum. Next base: position 377,882,439 of record NC_042615.1, on the reverse strand, counting down.
GTTCTTATGTTCTTATGAATTTGATTCAGCCTTCTTGTTCTTGGTTACACTTGTTTATCCCCTAAGTTCCATGTAAACCGGCCTGATGTGAATTCTATTCGTGAAGTCCGGTATAGAAATATATATTAAATAAATAAATAAATAAATAAATAAATAAATTTGCAATTTAGATACTCTGTTCCCCCATCTTACAAGGACCCCTGCAATTCATCATAGTCTACTTGTGTTTTAACTACTTGGAAAAAAAATTGTTTAATCTGAAATTCTGATCATCTCACTCTTTTCTCTCTTTTTCATATTATTAAATAATAGAGATGTGAATCGTGTGCCAGATCTTCTTAACGATCAGGTTCGGCTGGGGGGGGGGGTGGGGAATCTGATCGTTAAGATATGTGAATTGGAATCGTTTCCGATTCCAATTCACATCACTAATTTTTTTTTTAGGGAGGCCTGTGCCGCTAAAAAAAAACCCCACCCGACCCTTTAAATCGACTCCCCTACCCTTCCGACCCCCCAAAATCCTTTTAAAATTACCTGGTGATCCAGGGGGGTCTCGGGGAGCGATTTCCCATTCCCGTTCCCAGGCATCAGCTGCACTAAAAGAAATGGCACCGATACCCCTTTGCCCTTACCATGTGACAGGGTATCCATGCCATTGGCCGGCCCCTGTCACATGGTAGGAGCACTGGATGGCCAGCGCCATCTTTAAAGATGGCACCGGCCATCTTTACTCATCAGCCCCTACTATAGAGTATAGTATAATAGGGGCTGATGGCCGGCGCCATCTTTAAAGATGGCGCCGGCCATCTTTACTCATCAGCCCCTATTATACTATACTCTATAATAGGGGTTGATGAGTAAAGATGGCCGGCGCCATCTTTAAAGATGGCGCCGACCATCCAGTGCTCCTACCATGTGACAGGGGCCGGCCAATGGCACGGATACCCTGTTACATGGTAAGGGCAAAGGGGCATCGGCGCCATTTTGTTTAGAACAGCTGATGCCTGGGAACGGGAAATCACTCCCGGAGGACCCCCTGGACCACCAGGTAATTTTAAAAGGTTTTGGGGGGGTCGATTTAAAGGGTCGGGTGGGTTGTTTTTTTATCGGGCCATCGGCGCCATTTTAATTAGTGGCAGTCAAAATGGCGCCGATGGCCCGAGAGTGGGAGATCGCACGGGACACCCCCCCCCCCCACTGGACCACCAGGTAATTTAACATTTTGGGGGGGTTCGGGAGGGTGGGGGAGGGTGAGGAATTGGTTTTAAAGGGTCGGGGTGGGTTTAGGGGTTGTTTTGGTGTGCCGGTTTTCCCGCCCTCCCCCAAATAATTCCCGTGCCCTATTTAATGATTTAGGACGATTTATGACGATAAATCGGGGGCATTTGTATTGTATCGTGCACTCTAATGATTTAGGACGATTTTAAAATTATCTGACGATAATTTTAATCATTCAAAAACGATTCACATCCCTAATAAATAATATGTTAAACACTACCAGCAATGAATAAGTTGAACAATTCCACTATTAACCTTTCTCTAGAGGAGAAACTGACCATTTAATCTTATTCTTTGTTTCATATTATTGATCTAGTTACTAGTTAAAAATGGGACATAGTTTCCTATCCAGATATTTTTTATTTCCTCAAGAGTCTCTCATGAAGGACTTTATTTAATGCCTTCTGAAAATACAGATACACTATATTGACCAGAAATTTCATAGAACTGCTTCTTTAAAGCACATAACAGAAGTGATATTTTTACAGCTGCAGTTTTTGTCTCCCCTGAAGTAGATGTAATGTACATAGAATAGACTGATAAGTATTTTATTTATCTTTCTTCATTTTGCTTACCCACAGATTTTAAAAGCATGACAACATTCAGTTGGATACACGTTTTCTGATTTGTCATATATATTTTAGAAATGACTGATGAGCCATTAATAGTATCTAGAGGTTTCTACTGAATGCTTTCTCTGTAAGTCATGCAAGATGTCAGATTAGCAGGTTATGTTTTTCACAGCAGGAGGGTGAATAGTTTGAACCAGCAATTTGATGCAGTGTGAAGCTGATTTCTGTAAAGACTTGGGTGAGACTTCAAGATTTTCCATTTAAAATGTTCTAAATTGTAACATTTACTTGAATGGATCATTTCTAACAATCCAAAAATTGGCAACTTGGCAAATCAGCTATTTTTGATTTAATTCTTAGTGGAATGCAGGATTTGGTGAGAGAGGTATCGTTGGTGGGGTCACTTGGCAATAGTGATCATAACATGATCACATTTAAACTAAAAACTGGAAGGGGGAAAGTAAGTAAATCTACAGCTCTAACACAAAATTTTCAAAAGGGAAACTTTGATAAAATGAGGAAAATAGAAAAAAACTGAAAGGTGCAGCTGCAAAGGTTAAAAGTGTTAAACAGGCATGGACATTGTTTAAAAATACAATCCTAGATGTGCAGTCCAGGTGTATGCCATGCATTAAGAAAGGTGGAAGGAAGGCAAAACAAATACCGCCATGGTTAAAAAGTGAGGTGAGAGAGAGGCTATTTTATCCAAAAAAACTTCCTTCATGAGGTAGAACATGGAAGAGAAACATAGCACAATATTTGATATAGGTCTACAACTTTAACATTAAGAAGATAATCACATTAAACTTGTAAAATACCATAAATAAATACAATTAAATGGGACTAATCATAATATTATACTTAGGGCAATGATAATGATCAAAGTTTACTTATCTGCCTAAGATTAAAAAAAAAACAAAAACATGTTCCAGAGAATGAGCACAGTCCAAAAGAAAGTTTGATTTTTAGCATAGCTAATCAAATATCTCTCAGTGAAGATGTTTAAAACATTTACCCAGCCTATGAATGTAAAGTATAAAAAGGCATATAATTATTGATTCTAGATCTCCGATAGTATGCATTATGCAATATGCACCAAGCCCCTGAATGAACATAAACATCAGGGTCAGGGCCTAAAGTTCAATCCTTGCCTTCACTGTGAATCAGTGAAGACTGACCAAAGTTGGAATAATATGCTCTTGAGGATCACTGCCAACTAATAATCTCGCCATAGTGTTCTGAATCTATTGAAGTCTATTTATCCCTTTTAAAGATAACTCTAAATAAATTGTGTTACAATAGACTTGTCTAGTACTATGCGCAATCATTTTAAAATGAATGAGCATCCTGAAAGAAATGGGACCCCATTTGTTTCTTTTGTGGATCCCCCACCCCCCATTTATTTAATTCCCCATTCCCCTTTCTGGTTGAAGATATCCAAAAGGTGGGAAAGTGTTAGGATTCGTAGGTTAGTGGGCCCTTGGCCCGAGGTGAGAGGTGGCACCGCCCACAGGGCGGAGCCCCATTGAGCCTCACCTTCGGGAGGCGAGGTCAGAGCTACAGGTAGCACAGCACAGTGAGTAGGAAGAGAGTAGGAGACTGGGCTGTGGGAGAAAGGAGCCGGAAAGGATCCCCCTGGTGGTGGAGTGCAGAACTGGCCCCGAGGAGTGGGGAGTACAGAGAGGGTGACACCAGGGACGGAGCCACAGAGAGAGTGTCTGCACAGGAGGGATGATGTAGGTTACCTGAGATACAGGGAACCCAGGGGGTCACTGGCAATGTAAGCAAACACTACCCCGAGGAGCGGGAAAGTGTGGTACAGTCTCAGAGTGTAGGCAGAATGCTACCCCGAGGAGCGGGGAGCAAGATGTAGTAGCAGAAGCAAGGCGTTGTCCCGAGGAGCGGGAGAGCACAAAGCAGTCACAGTTCACAAGCGCAGACCCAAGGAACGGGAGGCGGGTCTCGTCCCTAGTGATGGCAGTGTCCCGCGGAACGGAGTACACCAGTGCTGGTTTTCCATGAAGCAGAGGTTCCATATTAGGAGCTACCACCCAGGAAAAAGATCTAGGCATCATAGTGGATAATACTTTAAAATTGTCGGCTCAGTGTACTGCAGCAGTCAAAAAAGCAAATAGAATGTTAGGAATTATTAGGAAGGGAATGGTTAATAGAACGGAAAATGTCATAATGCCTCTGTATCGCTGCATGGTGAGACCGCACCTTGAATACTGTGTACAATTCTGGTTGCCGCATCTCAAAAAAGATATAGTTGCAATGGAGAAGGTACAGAGAAGGGCACCCAGAATGATAAAGGGAACAGCTCCCCTATGAGGAAAGGCAGAAGAGGTTAGGGCTGTTCAGCTTGGAGAAGAGATGGCTGAAGGGGGATATGATAGAGGTCTTTAAGATCATGAGAGGTCTTGAATGAGTAGATGTGACTCGGTTATTTACACTTTTGAATAATAGAAGGACTAGGGGGCATTCCATGAAGTTAGCAACTAGCACATTTAAGACTAAGAGAAAATTATTTTTCACTCAACACACAATAAAGCTCTGGAATTTGTTTCCAGAGGAGGTGGTTAGTGCAGTTAGTGTAGCTGGGTTCAAAAAAGGTTTGGATAAGTTCTTGGATGAGAAGTCCATTAATGGCTATTAATCAATTATACTTAGGGAATAGCCACTGCTATTAATTGCATCAGTAGCATGGGTTCTTCTTAGTGTTTGGGTAATTGCCAGGTTCTTGTGGCCTGGTTTTGGCCTCTGTTGGAAACAGGATGCTGGGCTTGATGGACCCTTGGTCTGACCCAGCATGGCAATTTCCTATGTTCTTATGTTCTTATGTACACCATAGTGGAGACTCATGGGCAGCGTAGTTTGGCAGTGGTCGGCAAAGCGGGGTACACCGTGTAGAGGATCACGAGTATAGTGTAGTTCGGCAGTGGTCCACGGAGCGGGGTATACTGAAGTGGAGGATCACGAGTAGAGTAGTTCGGCAGTGGTCCACGGAGTGGGGTACACTGGAGTGGAGGCTGACGAGCAGAGTAGTTCCTACAATTGCCCCTGAGGACCGGGGGAAGGTAGACAGCATCTAGGGCATAGGCACTATAGGAAGTCTCTCTCTCTCTCTCTCTCTCTCTCTCCCCCCCACCCTCCCAACCCCCAAAAAACTTTCCTAAAGTACCTGGTGGTCCAGCGGGGGTCCCAGGAGTGATCTCCCACCATCGGGCTGTCGGCTGCCAGTAAACAAAATGGCACTGATGGCCCTTTGCCCTTACCATGTGACAGGGGCTCTCGGTGCCATTGGCCGGCCCCTGTCACATGGTAGGAGCAAATATTCTCCAACTTCGAGAAAAATAATTAATTTAGAAGTATGCGCAAGTTCCCAAAATAGGAGTTTCTCAGGGATTATCTCTGTCAGCTGTATTGATTAACAACTTGTTGCTGCCTATTTGTTGACTGCTAACCTCCACAGATGTAGGGTTTTATATACAGAATATGACCTTTTTTTTTCTCGTTTTCAGCTACTAGCCTTATCTTACCAACTAAGGGGGTCATTTTCCAAGGTGTTATCGCGGGAGATAAATTCGCAAATCGCACTAACAGCCGTTAACGCGATTTGCGAATGCAAATTCAAAATTATATATTCAGGGGGCGGAGTTGATGGACACTCTACCTGGGCAACAACAAGCTAGGTTGAGAGAATGTTGCCCAAATCTCTTCTTGGAGTGAGTGTCCTCACTCCGACGGCCAGCAAATCTTCACTAGAGACCACTGTTCTTTCCGTAGGTCTCATGTTGAATGTGCAAGCATTGGCATATTGTCAGGATGGTTCCTGGGATGGAAGATCTAGAATTTCGAATGGCATTTTCCAGAAGCAAGAATTTTAAAGAGATGTTGAGCCCCTCAACATTACCAGAAAAGAAGGGCAGAACAGCAACCATTGATAGGACAGATCCTTTTGGACATTATAAGTGTGGACCCTGCATGATCTGTGCTCAGACAGTACAAGTGAAAGAATTTACATGCCCACAAACACAATACTCATACAAGTTATAAACATTTACCACCTGTCAATCCAGTTTTGTAGTTTATGTCTTTAAATGTCCCTGCAATAAAATATATGTAGGTCAGACCACAAGATCTTTAAAATTGTGCATTGGAGAACATAAAAGCTGTTTAAAACATAAAAAAAAGTTGGCACTGATAAAAGCACACTATGTCACAGAGAGACATAAAGTAGAAGAATTATGCTGGTTTGAAACAGACCATGTTAAATCTGATGCAAGAGGGGGCAACTGTGAACGATGGTTATATCAGGAGGAACACCAATGGATTTTTAAGTTGGCTTCAGAAGAACCAAATGAATTAAATAGTAAAATTGAGTGGAACAGTTTGATTCAATAAAGGGTAAGTGGTAGGGCATTTAAACTGAGGCACATCAACTCGTTGTTATGTGAATATGTAAGCCATGATTGGCTACAATTGAAGTGAGTCATGTGTATATGTGTATGTATGTGTGTGTGTGAGAGCTTGTCTCTGTGTGTATGTATTTATTTATTTATTTATATTTATTTATTTAAGTTTTTTTATATACCAACATTCAAGACGATAGTCCCATCATGCAGGTTCACAAGAAACAGGGGTGCAATTAAAATAAACTTTACAATTTGAACAATAGTGCAGAAAAGCAGTGTATATGTGTATGTATGTGTATGTATGTGTCTCAGAGCATGCCTATGTCTATGAGACACATACATGGGTGGTGTGAGAGAGCATATCTGTCTGTATGAGAGTATTTCTGTATTTGTATATGTCTGTGAAAGCATATCTCTGTGTGTTTGTGAGAGCATGTCTGTGTGTGTGTGTGTGTGTGTGTGTGTGTGTGTGTGTGAGACTGTGAGAGTAAGTCTGGAATTTGTTGCCAGAGGATGTGGTTAGTGCAGTTAGTATAGCTGTGTTTAAAAAAGGATTTGGATAAGTTCCTGGAGGAGAAGTCCATTACCTGCTATTAAATTCACTTAGAGAATAGCCACTGCCATTAGCAATGGTAACATGGAATAGACTTAGTTTTTGGGTACTTGCCAGGTTCTTATGGCCTGGATTGGCCACTGTTGGAAACAGGATGCTGGGCTTGATGGACCCTTGGTCTGACCCAGTATGGCATTTTCTTATGTTCTTATGTGTGCATATGTGTGTGAGAGCATGTCTCTGTGTGTTTGTGAGAGCATATCTGTTTGTGTGTGTGTCTGTGAGAGCATGTCTCTGTGTGTGTATGTCTGTATGCATGTGCGAGAGCATATCTGTTTCTGTGTGTATGTGAGAGCATATTCTGTGATTCAGCATGTGTGTATATATAAGAGTGAGGAGAAAGACTGAGCAACAATCCCTCTACCCTGCTAATCCACAACAATCTCAGGGCATCTGGAAATCAAAAAATCCTGGGTATGGACAGCAGGGGGTTTTATCTTTCTTTTAATTGTTAAGTTTTAAGTATTGAGTGGTGTATATGTCTGCTTTTTGAAATATTTTTTCATTCTTATAAGAGTTTTGTATTATTGGATTTTATTCTATTTGTCAGCTTTTTTAAATATTCTTTTTATTAGTAGGTTTTAGTTCTATTGATGATTTATATTTCCTGATTTTATTATTTGATATTTTATGAGGAATTATAATGTTTCTGTTTTTCCATTGTTGCACTCAATACATAGTGTGGCTCGTTATGGTTTATAGTTCAGTTTTTGTCTACACGTTTGTATTACTATCTTATGGTCACTTTATTCTGTATTTGGTGAGGGTCTGTCTGAGTTCTGCATGTGAGATTAAGGTTAAGTATTCTGCTATCATGTCATTTCTATGTAGGGACCTATAGTAACTTGGTTTGTTCTCTTTTCCTAATAGGAGAATATTGGTGTTTTAGGGCCCGGTGTAATATTTACAGGTCACATTTTCATAGGGTTGTAACTGTCAGCTGATAGTTAGTGCTGTGTTTATTATATTATAATGGTAATTTAGTTTGCTCATGGCTTTCTGAGAACTAAACCTGCACCCAATATGCGTTACAATAGTCCTAATACCATATGTGTTACAATGGTCTTTTTGGCTTTTATACAGTTTTCTGGTTGACACCACAGCTGTGCATGTAAATATAATATACATGCTGTTGTATTATTTTAACTTCAAAAGACTGTACTTTCAGTGTGTTTTACATGTAAATGTTTTTATTATACATGCATGATTTGAAATTGTGTGTGGAAAGAGCAGTGGTAAGGGAAGGCCTCAAAGCATTAAAATTAACTTCTGGTGCCTAATACCCTTGCATTGAACCTGATTAGTAAAAGAATACAAATTTAATGTAAAAAAAACAAAACAAAACAAAACAGAATGAGGTGGAGCCAGCCCAGTAATTGTTTGCACAGGGCTGCAGAAAAGTTAGCACTGGCCCTGCATAGTAGTGCCCTGTGATGATCTGCTGGCGGGATTCCCATCCCTCCACAGTGAAGAGACCCCGTGCAGTGGTGCCGTGTGGTGATGCACTGGCGGATGATGGGGGTAGAAAGGGGGGCCTGCAGGAGAGATACTCTGAATACTTTGTGCAAGGAAGTTGCAGAATGTACCATTTTAATAAATAAATACATAAATAAATATAAATTGGCCAACAGCACCGGAGACCCTTGCTACGCCTCTGACTGACTGCTCGCTGCCTACCCCAACTTCATCCTGTACCTGGAAACTATCTATTCGCTGCCAGCTCTGACCACTGTCCACACCTTGACTTTATCTATTGCTTCTTATGGGTCTTTTGCCTAGCCCTGCTGGTTTCTGGAACCAACGGCTCAACTTGCAGGGAACAGGGCTGGTATAAGTGAAGCTCTCGCTACAGTCCCAGTAAGAACAAGTCTATCAGCTGTTGGCGTGGACCTAGAAGATTTGCCTACTAGGCTGTGTCATCCACACCACAGTCCCAGGGCTCATATTCAAGACAGTTCACTAATGCATGATCTAAGTTGACTCATCCCTGGATCATGCTATCTCAGGGTTGGCCCTCCATGTCTAGCAACAGCAAGACCAGCTCACTAGCATGACTGGCATCTTTCAAGGCTTGGCGGCTTGAATGGACTCCATGAGGTTTGTGCTCCTGCATCTGTATTGGTGCCTACTTCAGTAGCACCAGCTCATCAACTGGGACCCAAGCCACATCTCCCGCCACTGCCCTGGTAAAAGGGTGAACCCAAAAGCTGCTGAGGTTTCATCAACCAGTGCATAATGCACTTTGAACTAAAGGCTACCAGTTTCCCCTTCAGATCATACTAAAGTGAATTTCATGCTACTCTACTGGGCGGTCCTGCACTAGCCTGGACATCACAACTATGGGAGCAGGATAACCCCCTGATGGGAAAATTTGGACAACTTCCTCTGCAGTTCTGACAGGTTTTTTATGAGCCTGGTTGGGCCTTGTCTGTAGCGATGGAACTGCTTCGCTTCAGGATGGGAAGTTGCACCATGGTTGACTACACCATTCATTTCTACACCTTAGCTTCAGAACTCCACTGAGGTGAGCCTGGCCACCATCTTCTGGCATACCTGGTGTAGCGTATAAAAGATGAGCTGATGGGTCAGAACTTGCTGCTCACATTGGAGGTCCTCATTACCCTGACCATATGGGTGGACCTTCAGTTCCAGGAGCAAGCCCATGAAAGGGAGACATTCCATCGCCAATTCAGACTGGCACCCAAGTTCCAGTGGCTTCTGGTCACCATGAAAGACATTTCAGCCACTTCTTCCTCAGAAAAGCCCATGCTACTTGGAAGATCCCGTGTATCCGAGGAAGAGAAACAAAGATGCAAGCAGCTCAACCTCTGCCTCTATTGCACTGTCCAGAGGCATTTTGCCAGCCGCTATCTGGAAAAAGTGGGAAACTTCTGTGCCTACAGTTTGTCGGAGAGGCAACCGTAGACCGGCCATCATCCTCTCCTCAGCTACTGGTGCCAGTTTTTCAGCTTTTCCAGGATACTGAGGTGCAAACCAAGGCCTTTTTGTATTTCAGAGCTAGAGTTAACTTTATAGATGTAGCTTTGGTCTGCCAACACAACCTTTCTAAGGTGCCCTTGAGCAAAGCAGTGACCATCTGCTCACTATAGGGTGAACATTTCCTGGCCACCAATAGGTGGCTACCATTCCTATTTTACTCCAGACAGAACTCCTGTGCTAGACGTGTATCTCAGATATAACTGGACATGGTGGCTATTTTGAGGACAGATAGTGGGTCAATCCTGCCCCACAGAGACATTTTACCCAGGAGCTGGTCAACTAGGCAGTCATAAGACCTGTGGGGTGGTAGTGTCACTGCCTACTTTTACTAAAAACATCAGCAAATGCTACATACTGCGAGGTGAGGTGCAAGAGGGAGGTCCAAGAGGGAGGCCTAGAAGGGGGGTTACTGTTGCGCACCCCGAACATGTTGGGCCCGTGCACGGGCCTGCTCACCTCACTAGCTCCTCTGCAGATCACGGGTCGGCCTCCCCAGCGGCAGCCGTGAGTTCCTCTAGGCCTCAGTTCCCACGGCGGTGGTCGCCGGGCCTTCCACTGCACACCAGGCCTCACACAGGAGTTCGGCGTCTCTATGCACATGCCACAGACTGCGCCCCTACGCACATGCGCGCGGACTGCCCGGCCTCTTGTAGGGCCAGGGGAGGGTCCTAGCTCCACGACACACCCTGATTGATGGAACGATATAAGGAAGTCCCTGCCTGCACTTCCTTGCCTTGGCAATCGGTTCGGCACTGTATTGTGTTCTAGTTGCCTCCACATTCACAGACTTGTTCCAGCCTTGTTCCAGTCTTGTTCCAGCGTCCTTCTGTTCCAGCGACCTTCTGTTCCAGCGTCCTTCTGTTCCTGCATCTGTCTGTCCGTCCTCCCAGGTAGTACCCTCGAACTGTCTCTCTGCTACTGACCTCGGCCTGTTCCTTGACCTTCCTATCCGCTGCCTGCATCCTGACCTCTGCCTGCCTTGTGACCTCATCTGACCTCCAGAAACCTGACCTCTGCCTCATTGACTACTCCTTGGACTGATCCTCGGATTCTGACCTCGGCTGCCATTGACCACATCTCCTGATTCTGTCTCTGTCCTCTGCCTTGTCATCACCTACGGTGTTTGGGCCTTCCTTGCCTCTCCAGGCCAACAGCATGAAGTCTGACCATGCTCCCTTGCTGATCATGGGCACACCTCTCTACTACCTTTCCAGGAGATCCTGCAAGGCCCACCTAAGTCCAAGCGGTCCGAGTCCCTATGGGCTCCACCCGGGGGAACCTTGGGCTTCCAGTGGTAAAGCTCATCCTAGCCTCTGTCTCCTCCTGTGCTCCACCCCCTGGGGGTAGGTGCTTCCTGGTCCCTACCAGGGAGCTGTTCTCCACCTCTCCAGGGCAAGGGTCCACCTCCAAGCGCAACATACATACATCTGCCATTGGTTTAAGGGTTGTCCTCATGCAACACAATGATCAAGAGAACCTCATGCCATGCTTTTTCTTTTACAAAAATTAATTCCCACAGAAAGGAATTATACTATTGGGGACAGAGAAGTTGGCAATGAAGGAGTGGCCATCTCCTGGAGGGGGCTAGACATCCCTTCACAAGCTTCATGGATCATAAAAATCGGAAAATCTTTTGCAGGCCTATCACCTGAATGCACAGTATGCCCAACTTAGATACTGAAAGGAAGATAAAATCCAACTGGCTGATGCTCTTTCATGTTCCTTTGAGACCAAGGACTCCCTAGAACCTCCTCGCCACATCATCGATCCAGACAGGATCGTAGTCACAGCAACAGTACCTATTCCACTGGGGAAGACAGTGGTTCCCAAATGCCTGTGAGAGAAAGTACTGAAATGTGGCCCATGTTTCCCACCTTGCAGGTCACTTGAGAGCGGCTAGCACTATAGAGCTGCTTCCTTACTACTATTGGTGGCCTCAAGTAAATCATGATATACAGTGCTATATGGAATACTGCCCCAATTGTGAAATGCATAAGAGTCCCCATGCTTGCCCTGGGGGCTATTACTGCCACTTACAGCCCCCAAGAATCCCTGGACCTATGTGGTGATGGACTTTGTCACTGACCTACCTCTCTAATGGCTGTACTTGTATTTGGGTAGTGGTGTACCAGTTATCCAAGATGGCTCACTTCACAGCACTTCCTGGGCTTCCATCTGCACCAGAATTTTCTTTACTTTTTTTTTTTTCAACATATCTTCAGATTTTACAGATTACCAGAGACCATCCTTTCAGATCAGGGATGCAATTTAAAGCTCTCTTCTGGAGAAGTTTCTGCCAGAAATTGGGAATTTCCTTGAACTTCTCATCCACATTCCACCCACAGAGTAATGGTGTGAACCAATCAGACCCTCAAGGGGATTCTGAGAGTTTACATTAATGAATGGCAGGATGATTGAGCATCCCTACTCCCTTGGGCAGAATTCTGCCAAAACAACTACATTAGAGATTACGCAGAATCATCTCCCTTCCATATTAGTTTTGGTAGACACCCACGGATACCACTCTTCATTTCTGTAATAATTCCATGTCCCGCAGCCAATATCTTGAGCCAAGACCTTGAGAAGCTTTGGCAGAGGACCCAACAACTTCTAATGTCAGCTGCAGACAATTAAAAGAAGCCGACAAAATATGCCACCCAGCACCTCACATGAAACCTGGAGACCTGGTTTAGTTGAGTACCTACACCCTATGACTCAAGAACTCCACCACTAAGTTCTCACTGCGTTTCATTGGGCCATTTCCCATCAGTCATCAGATTGGAATAGTGAAACTACCATCTATTTTCAAGGTTCACATTGTATTCCATGTCTCTCTCCTTCAACCTCTAATCCTGTCAGAGCCTTCTCAAACCCTTCCTAAACCAGTAGAGGTAACATCAGAAGAGGTCATGCAGTACAAAGTCCAGGAAATCATTGGCTCCAAGAGGATACAGAACAGGCTACGCTATCTCATCTCCTGGAAGGGCTACGGCACTGCAGAAAATACACGGGAACCTGCTGCTAATGTCCAAGCCCTACGACTCACGAAGGAGTTCCATCAATGCTTTCCCCAGAAGCCTAAGCCATGAGGCCTGGGAAAGGGGCTTAGAGGAGGACATTAATACTCAGTTGACTGTGGCCAACTCCCACTTACCCCCGGGGTGCCTTGCTGACGGTAATGTCACCACCTCGCTGCCTTTCTCCTTAGTGGTTCCTAGGCACATGAGCACACTTTGCTCCTTAATAAGCTCCACAGTGGGAAACCAGGACATGGTGCTCAATGATGATGTCATGGGCCCCGGGTATTTTATCTCCAGTAATGCATATAAACACCACCTCAGCAACAGGTCCTCCTGCTTTGCAGTGCATGTTGCTACCTTCCATGCCTTGTTGTCTTGCCTTGTCTCACCTTATTGTCCTGACTAGTCTCATTGTCATGTTGTATTGCCTTGCCGTGTTCCTGTCTTTCCCTGCCCATCCATTTCCTTTTCCTGTCCATCTTGCCTTGTCCTGGTCCTTTGTGTCTTGTCTCACCATATCCTGTCTGTTTTGGCCTGATTCCTAGTTCTGACCTCTGTTACAGATACTGACTTTGCTTCTGGATTGTGCCTGCCCTGACCCCAACTTAGACCGAATACTGATTACTCACTGCTTGTCCAAACCTTGGCCTAGACCCAGATAATGTTTGCTTGCTGCCAACAGTGACGTTGGCCTGGACCTGGAAACTGTGTACTCACTGTCTGCTCCAACCTTAGCCTGGACCCTGATACTGTCTGCTCACTGCCAGCCCTGTCCACAGCCTACACCTTGATTTTGGCTGAATGCTTCTTACAGGACTTTGTCTAAGTCCTGCCAGCCCCTGGAACCCAAAGGCTCAAACTGCTGGGAATGAGGCAGGAATAGGTGAAGCTCCAGCTTCAGTCCCAGTAAGAACGAGTTCCCCAGTTGTTGGCATGGGCCTAGTGGGTTCGCCTGCTAGGCTGTATCAACAATGCCACAGCCCCAGGGCTCACATCTGTGATACTCATGCATATTCATCAGGGATATCCTGAAAACCAATTGGTTGGTGGCCCTTGAGGACTAGAATTGGCCACCTAGGTCTCGACTGAATATCCATGTATCAAGTAAAGATACTAATAAAATCACAATACTGTGAGACTTGAGAAAGCCTGGCTAAAATTGATGCAAAATGTCATGTTCTTCCAGAAACTTCTAGAATTGCTGAACAGCACATTCAATCAGCTTTTCCAGAAGTAAGGCTTGAGATTGGTTGATAATTGCTTGGATTGTTAACATCAGAGTTAGATTTCTGAATCACAGGATGCACTACCTATCAAAAAGAGAGCATACATGCCTCCTGGAGAGACTGAGTTACTAAATATATGAGGGTCTCAATAAAAGAAGATTTTACTGCCTTATAACTTAGTGATGAACATGGATCAAGCAGACAGTATGAATCATTCAGGAAAGTGGGATATTCATCTACCTGTCTAGTTGTTACCATTGAAAAAGCAGTCAAGCGGATTGGAGTTAATGATACATCATTAGTAGCTCCAGCAATAATAGAAAAAATCTTGAGCGACAACTCTAATTTTTTTCTTCAAAAAAATTAGCCATTTTGTTACAGCCAAGGGATGTGAGGATTAATGGACTAGAATGGCCCTGTAAAAGCTTATTCACAGTAAAGAACAATTCCCAAAGGCATGTTTAAGGCACATTTGATTTTAATGGAATAGAAGGCTTTTTTTTAAACTTGAGATATGCCAATCCAGTATTTCTTCAATATGTTATAGTAGGCCTCTCTATTATTAGCATTTTTGGACTTTTTTTATATTTAAACTTTTTTTTTTTTTTTAACAATTTCATATTCTGAGAACAGGTTAGGAAATAGATGAACCAACAGTAAAGGAGGTAGAATAGTCAAATTTGATCAGTCTATGATCTGACCAGGGAACTAAACTCACGCTGATATTGGATACCCTACTATAAGCCTACAATATACCATGGCAAAATAATAAATTCAATATATGACCACCTTTACGGGTAAGGGCTGTAATTAACCATTTTAGACCTAAATAGAAACTTCAATCAGAAAACCTTCACTATGCGAGTACTCAGCATTATCAATGAAGAGGGTAAAGTCACCTAAGCGAATCAGATATTGATTTTACAATGTCAAAAGGACAAAAAGAATGTCAAAAGGACAACAAGAATGTCAAAAGATCATTTGAATCACTAATCAAACAATGTAGAGGGCAATATGATATATCTGCCTTTCCAAATTTGAAGTGAAGCACAAGAAATTCAATACCTTTGTCAGTGAGTATTATGTGATGGAGCAGGGAAAGATTAAAAAATTACCAGCACACCCCCGCCTCTTTTATGCTCCTGGTACTGAGACTCTACCAAATTGCCTGAAGGATAAAATAGGCTTAAAATAGGTTTGTCAGTATCCTGAAGCCAAGATTGTGAAATACAAATGTCAAAATACCATCATCAACAAAAATATAAATAATAACAGGAATCATATGATGTGCTGATGAAGCATTTATATAAGCAAAACAAACAAATTCAACATTATACAGTTTTAAGGATGGACCCAGATTTCTGTTTTTGATAGGAATAGCTAAATTGTTGAATTTATCCCTGTAAGAATGGTATGGCCACTGACCCTAATCAAGCAGCAGCCACCTCTAGGGAGGAGCAGGAGGATACTCCTTTCCCATTCCATCCACCATCAGGGTATACAGCGGTGGAAATCCAACACGTCCACCCCCAGCTGGTGCATCCTGGACCTCAAGAGGCAGCACACCATCTCCCCAACCTGGTAGAGCCTCCTCCCCTTTTGCAGCAGTAATGTAGTTATACAAGGACACAGACTGGCCAGCCATTGCTGGATGAGGGAAGTCTGCATCCTATTCTACCTTCCCCATCATCATCTGCAGCCCATGAAGCAGAAGGAGGCTTTTCATCTAGAGCTCCTGTCCAGGCAAAGAGTATCTTTTTAGGCAGCATTTTGATGCTGTGGTGCAGATGATGGCAGAGGAGCAGAGGGGGTAGTGAGCAGCCATTAGGAGTCTGCTCAGTATGGTGGACTGTCATGCTCTGGCACTACAGCACCTGACCGTGGCAGTGCTGATTGTTACGTTCTGTGTGCCTTGAACAAGAAGTAGGCCTTTGGGTCATGGCAAGTGAAGACTCCGCCCACAGGGAGGCAAGGTCTCAGCAGTGATGGACAACAGAGGAAATAACTTTATTATACAGCCGATGAGGATCCGAGGAGTGGATCAATAGAGTCAGTACCCGAGAGGGTGACCTGCAGCTGGTCAGTCCAAGAAGAATCCTCAACATGGAGTAGTCCGATGAATACCTTCTCTAGGCGTAGCTTGTGCTGGCAACTCCGGTAGTGGACCCCACGCAGGGTAGGCCGGAAGCCGATGGAAAGCTGCACAAGACTGGAGGGATCCAGTAGTTGCCTGCAGGTGGGGTAACCCGGGGATCCGTGCCACAAAGGTAAACAAGCAGGTTCTGTACTCATGCCAGTACTGTGGAAGTAGATGGAGGATCAGGCACCGAGGAGGTCTGAACAAGAACAGCAAGGGTCGTCCAAGGACAATGCAGGAACTCACTGGAACAGGGAAGCAGAGAGAAATGGCTCTCTGAGGAGAGAATAGCCCTGAGTGCGACAAGGCCCCCCGAAGTGCGGATACCTAGGTCACCGAGTAGGATAGCGAGACGGAGTCCCAGTGTGGTGGAAGTAGCAGGACAGGAATCCTTGCTAACTCATAGTGCAAGAAGTTAGCTGAGCTTATGTATGGTAAGCGGATGACGTCGTGCGGTGGGGACGCCCCCGAGGTTCCCGCTATGACACGTTCAAGAAGGGGGCAGGCACGCGCGCACGTGCCTTAGATAACCCCGGATGTAAGATGGCTGCCAGAAGTGCCCATGCCATCCCGGGCACACCATGAGGGTCGGCATGTGGAAGCGGAGGCTGCCATTCGCCCCAGACTTGGAACTGCATAGAGAAAGGAGGTGAGCAGCAAAGGTCGCAGCTGCCTGTGACCGACGGGTGCAACACTGATTACAGTCTTGAGACTGACATTCTGCCAAGCAAACTCCTATATCTAAGTACCCAAGCATTTTTACTTCACTGGTCAATTTGTTTTTAAGTATATTTTTTTGCTCCCTAGCTTGCCCCACACCTGTTCCTTTTGTTTGTTTCTGCCCATGTAAATAACTTAAAATATTATTATGCTTTGCATGTGTAGAATCCTTTTGTACTTTTTTCACTACTTTGAATGTGTGTATCTGTTACCATGGCTTTTTTTGTGTCTATGGGAATGGACAGCAATGTAGGTCAGGCATTTTCTTTTCAGACTTAAGAGGTAGCGCAGCAAGGGTGCTTATCTTCTGCTTCTTCTCTCATGTTCCACCTACCCTCACCTCTCATCCATGTTTGGTGCTGGCAGAAGGGAAATGGGGTTATAGTGAGGCTGAGACTCTGCTGTGAAGAAAACAGACTGTTACGACTGTTGCTACCTGAAGACTCCACTCCGCCCACTTTACCTTTTTTGCGACTCCTCCCGCGGTTGATGGACATCTGACTGCCGCGGCATCTGCCTGCCGTCCTCTCTGGCGTCCCCGGTCCGGCTTGGGCGCTGCATCCCGCCATGTTGTCCAGGTACCATAGGGTGCACATGCCATGCAGCCCTGCTTCTTATTCTCACTTTGGCGTCCCCCTGTGTTGATGTCACGCATCCCAGATACAAAAGCCTACACTTTTTGCTAGCTAATCGAGTTAGCAAGGGAATCCTTAAGGATTGGGGACTCCTTACGGATGGGATTCGCTCTCCGTACCTAGCTACTCTGCCTCTCCAATTTTTGGACTTTATCCTAACGGGGTACCCGCTCCTCGGGGGCCTCTTTCATTTCTTGCAGGTCGCTATCAGGAACCTGTACTCGCTCCTCGAGGGCTCATGTTCCCTGACTTGCTGCCTGAACCTATCTCTTCTGCTTGGAAGATTCTGCTGCCTACATCATCAGTGAATTACCAACTTTATTTCCTCAGAGCTGTTCCCTGGAACCAGGTACTCGCTCCTCGAGGGCCTGCCTCTATTCCAGCTTCTGTGTTACCTTCCGGGAGAAACCTCTGTGTGAGTAACTTTACCAACGAGGCTCTATACCAGAACTCTGTGTATGCTCCACAGTACTCACTATCTCAGTTTTCTCCACTACAGCACCGCCATAGAGGGAATCGCTGTTCCAGTATCCTGAGGAGCCCTAGCCCAGCTGGGCTTCATCTCTACTCACTACTGCCACCTCTGGTGGCTTATCAACTCTGTCTAATAAAAGATATAACTCTGTGTTGTGTGTCCCAAAGCTGAGCCTGACCTGTGGCCCCTCACGGGACTTCCCTCGTGGGTGTGGTCAGCTGCCACAGTGTCCAAGAGTCCACCCAAAACCTTACAAACAATAACACAGACACACCAAAGGATTGCTTTTACACTGGTATGAAACCCGGGAGGAAGTCACTAGCTGTCAGCCCTACAGCTTCTGCCACTCCTGAATGTGTTGGCTTCATGTTTATCATGCTAGCATACCAGGCCCTACTCCCTCTGTTGCTAGTGACCATACTTGTGAAGCTGAATGAGGAAGAAGAGTAAATCAGGGGAAAGGGAGGGGAGTTAGATAAGGAATCTGAGGGACTATGATGTGAAAAAGAAGAGCAAGCTAGGTGCAGTCTGTGATTGATTGGAGGGAGTGGAGAAAACGTGTCTGCTGGTGGTGGGACAGAGAAGACAGTGAGTAAGGACAGAGGGAAGAGCAGGGGATCTCAGACCTGGAATAGAGGGTAAGAATTAGGAGGCCTTAGGTCCACTGGGGAGATAGTAGAAACAAGAACCAGAGGGAAACATATTGTGTGTGGGTGGGGAGGGAATCCAGATGCATGCTCATGAAGAAAGAGAGGAGGAGGGAGTAGATTATACACCAACCGATTCTCTCAATCCGCCTTTTCCTCCTGAACCCTCTGATTCTACATTCCCATCCCCCAGCTGTCCTTGTGTGCTGAATATGTAAGGATATTTGTTAAAGTAAATTAAGTATGACATATAATGCTCATGTCCCATGAGCATTATATGTCACGTCAAATTAATGTTTGAGTATTGTTTCAAAAGATTGGCTAGGCATAGGCATTTTAAATGTGCTATGTCATAAAGGAACTTTATATAGACTACCTCTCTCCTGCCTCACAAGGGCTTGGCTTAATATTAAGCCCCGACTTTTCAGCTGATGGATAACATTAAGAAATCCCTTCAAGAACCACAAAAAAATGATAAGATTGTGGCATAAGAAAGGTCATGGACACTGCTGAGCCTTACCTTACTATTGTTTCTTTTTGGTTGCTTCTTCTATATAATTTCAAAATGTAAGGAGAAAATTATTTTTCACTCAATGCACAATAAAGCTCTGGAATTTGTAGCCAGAGGATGTGGTTAGTGCAGTTAGTATAGCAGGGTTCAAAAAAGGTTTGGATAAGTTCTTGGAGGAGAAGTCCATTAACTGCTATTAATCAAGTTGACTTAGGGAATAGCCACTGCTATTAATTGCAACAGTAGCATGGGATCTTCTTGGTGTTTGGGTAATTGCCAAGTTCTTATGGCCTGGTTTGGCCTCTGTTGGAAACAGGATGCCGGGCTTGATGGACCCTTGGTCTGACCCAGCATGGCAATTTCTTATGTTCTTATGTTCTTAAGGGGAAAGTTAGGGTTTACCTTCTCGAATCCCCATACATTCCTGGTCAGCAGCAGATAACCATCTACATGACTTATGCGACTGCTTCACAAGGGGATGAAGTCTCCACTGTAACTCATGATGAAGGAGCACATGATTAACATGGAGAGGAGGTTTCACTCAGCCCCCTGAATCAAAGGCCTCCACCAGCTGAGAGACAAAGTGTGCCTTGTAAGTCCACAGTGCCAGAAGATGACATTTCTAGAGCAACCAAAGTTGTTGTGATCCTGCCCATGACAGGCGCGAACAGTCCCCTACCTCCTCAAACACGGCAGTCTGAATCTGTCCTTCGAAGCCTGGATGCCGCCGTTCACCTGGCCTCCCAAGTGGCAGGAATGTCGCTGATGCAGTCCTGCTTCCTGGCTTCTCCATAGGCACAGGCGCGTGCCCCTCTTCAACTTTTAAAGGGCCAGTGGTGGGAAAAGCCCCTCGGCCCTCGTTGATGACATCATCAGCATGTTCCTGCTTCAGCCCTATAAAAGGGCCTTGCTGCTGTTCCTCAGGGCCTTCAAATCCAGTCCACAGAATCTGTTGTCTTCTGTGGATCCATGTCCTCCGTGGTCTTCCTGTGCCTTGATGGATCTTCGTTCCATGTTCTTCATGTTCCTGAACTTGGTCTCCTTGATGTCCCTGGTCTCGTCCCTTGTCGGAGCTCCCTCATCACCTGTCTTCTTTTCCTGATGTTCTAGATGTTCCGTGTCCAGATGTCCTGATGTCCCGTGTCCTGAGGTGCTATGTTCCATATTCCTGATCTCTGATGTTCCTGTCTTGACTTCGTCCGTCTCATCTTCAGCTCTTCGTCCAGTTCCTAGGTCCCTTGTCTGTCCACCTCTCTTGATGTGCCATGTCGTGGTCCGTGACCAGCCCTGGGAAAGCTGGGTAGGGCACTTCATGGTACAAGGACTTCTTCTCATCTGCAGCGCAAGCCTCCAGGAGACTTCTGTTTTTAATGCCTTGCTTCTGAGTCTTGAATTCTGTCCCGGTCTTCGGAGTTCCCTTGTGCCTGCATCCGTCCATGCCTTAGACTCTGCCAGAACCTTCTCCGCTTCAGCGTGGTCTGCGACCAGCCACAGGCGGCTGTGTAAGGTGCGCCCTGGTGCAGGCCTCTACTGAATCTTCGTCATGTTCCAGTCTCAAGTTCCACTTCTTCTTCTTCACCTGGAGTTTGCTTCGCGTTCAGCATGGTCCGCGACCAGCCATGGGAGGCTGTGTAGGGTGCACTGTGATGCAGTTCTCAACCAGTACTTTCGCTGAATCTTTGCCTGAAACTTCCGAGCAACTTGAATCCTTGCCTGAAACTTACGAGCATCCTGAATCCTTGTCCGAGTCTTCTGAGTATCCTGAATCCTTGTCTGAGTCCTATGAGTCTTCTGAGTATCCTGAGTCCTTGTCTGAGTACCCAAGTCTTCGTCTGTGTATCCAAGTCTTTGTCCGAGTCTTCGTGTTCCTGCCCTCAGCCTCCATCTGGCCTCACACACTCGTCGTTCCCAAGCGGCGGGTCTGGAAGGGCTATCGAGTGGCTATAGGGCTACTCTCGAGACCAGCATTGCGTTTCTGGGTCTCATTGGTGCATGTAGGTCCAGTGGATGTCTGAGCCTGCCTTGTTCCTGTCTGGATAATCCTCGCCTTGTCTTCAGTCCAGCCTTGTTCGTACCTGCTCACCTCTCGTGGTGTGTCTTGGGGCTCCTCCCTGAGCCGTGCTACGACCCAAGGGCTCACATCCTACCTTAGATGGGACCACGCCTCCAACTCCTAACAGGGCCTGAGGGCGCGTTCCATAACAATCTCACCCTGAAGAAATATTTCCTTGAGGTTCATCTTCCTCCAGTTAACAAACTGTAATTGTTGTCTTCATTTACTAGAACTAATCCTCAACAGACCTTAATGCTCAGTCTTCTGCTGATATCTGTAACTTAAATTTCTTAGAGAATTAAGGACCTGAAATTATTGAACACTGTACTTCTTTCTTTTGTTTCTGGACAAGACTTAAATATAGTAATGAGGATATTTTTCAGAAACTTGACTGCTGTGTTTCATAGATAGGTTGTAAAGAGTTTTCCTGTTTTAGTTTGTGTAACCCAAGAGAGATGGAAAAGTTTTATTGCATTTAGGCAAGAAGCTATTTCATTATGCTGTTCCTTTTTAAGTAGATATCCTTGTAAATGTGTTATCAGATATCACAATGATTGTTTTTTTCGTTTATTCTCCTATAACCAATTGGGAGACATCTAGATATACCAATTAAGAAAACACTTGCAATTACCCAGCCTTTGTATTTCAAAAACATTTTCAGATAAATGTGCTTTGAGATCAATTGTTTCACATGAATTATGTTGTGCATGCATTGTTGAGATAAATGAGAATAATACTTTGTGTATGTCAATAATAAAAATGGAGGAAAAAGACTTCAGATGTCAATCAACAGGCAGCCACCTTGTGAATTGGTTATGAGGACAAATCATTTGTCATTTTCAATAAAAAAAAAAAAAACCCTCCAAAATCAATGCTGGCTTGCTTTTGTTCCCTCGCCTTTATTTTGATAAAGCTTTTTATTTGTTTATTTTTATTTTCTTTTTTACTTGTTTTCTTTTTCCTTCTTTAAAAACATAGGGGTAGATTTTAAAAAAGTATGCCCATGCTTACTTTTGTTCGCGCATCAGGCGCAAACAAGAGTACACCGGATTTTAATAGATACGCGCGTAGCCATGCGTATCCTTTAAAATCCAGGGTCGGCGCGAGCAAGGCTGTGCAAAATCGGCAGCCTGCGCGGGCCGAGCCGCGCAGCCTGCCTCCATTCCCTCCACCCCCTGCACCTTCCCCTTCCTTCTCCTCCCTAACCCACCCCCCCAGCCCTATCTAAACCCCCCCTACCTTTGTTAGACAAGTTATGCCTGCCCAAGGTAGGCCTCGGCCATGCCCCTGAAACACCCCCAGGCTGGAACCATGCCCACGGCTCTGCGCCCGGATGATGCGCCTCCATGACACGCCCCCGGCACGCCCCCCCAGGAAAGCCCCGGGACTTACGCGCATCCTGGGGCTTGTGCGCGCTGCCGAGCCTATTCAACATAGGCTCGGCGTGCACAGGGGGAACTTGGGGCAGGTTTTTTTGGGGGGTACACGCGTATCTTACACGCATACCCCTTTGAAAATCTGTCCCATATTGAATAACAGTTAACTACTTTTTGATCTTTGATCATAAAATTGCTCAAATATCAAATCTTTGCATTATTCACAAAATGAAAAGTACACTTAACTTAAATCATAATATCACAGTCCTGATAAAGCTGTTATTCCAATGCCCAAGCAGGCTACTTCAGGGGATAATTTATACTGCTCGTGTAGTTTTTCATCTGTATGTTCTAAAATTAAAAAAACACCAAGTGAACCTAACAAATTATAAAACTGACAAGCAGTTCAACTCACCCAAACTATGTAACTCATTTACATTCGTGACTTCCACCGCCTAACAAACCGCGTGTCAAAAAGGCTGAAAACCATGAGCAGTCCCAGATCCATCTATAAATTTGAAGACTCTCCAATGCTAACACGCCATGTAGGCAACTCTAATAGGCCACTTAGCTGGCAAAACTTTCATTTTGAAAGTGCTCCTCTCCAAAGAACAGTAATCAGGAATAAAAAAAAAAAGAAACATATTACAAAATTGTCCCCATTCTATAATGGAATTTAATCAATATGGTTCCAAACATCCTAGTTTGAAAATCCATCTTTGTTCTTTTTGAACAAGCACTTTTTCAAGATTTCCATTCATAGGATGTCTCTCCTATGAATGGAAAAATCTTAATTGATTAAACTCATGCTTTTTCAATTCAACAATGTCCTACCAATGGTGCTTGGATTCTGCTTTGTTTCAAGCAGATGTGATATTCTGAAATTCTTGTCCTGAAAGTTCTTGTAATCTTGCAAACATAAATCTTGTTACACGGTATTGCGCTTGAGGTGGACCCTTGGGCTGAGGTGGGGTTGACGCTACCCGTAGGAGGGATCCTATGGGTTCCCACCATCGGCAGGCAGAGAGGGCTGATGGACGGAGGCCGGCTGGCACTTCAACAATACCAGCCCTCGTTCCCCGTGGGTTGAGCCTTTGGGTGCCGGGGCCAGCTGGACTCCGTCAGTGGTCATCGATGGATGGATCGAGGTCAGCCCAGAGGCAGCAACTAAGGTAGTGATCAGTCTCTACTGGACGAGGCAGAGTCCCGGAGACTCGGGCGCCCGAGTAAGAGCAGGCCGAAGCCTGCGTGAACCACGTCCAGGAAATGGCTGAAGAGGCATCTTGAAGCTAGCTGGGAACTGGGCTGGTGGCATTCTGGAAGCAGTGGCAAGTAAGGCTGATGTCCAAATGAGGAGTCAGAAGGATGGTCAGACAAAGCAGAGGACCAGGCTGGAGAGAGGCAACGGAGTATCAGACGATGCAGAGGTCCGGGGCTAGAGAGAGGCAACGGAGTAGTCAGGGGATGCAGAGGTCCGGGGCTGGAGAGAGGCAACGGAGTATCAGACGATGCACAGGTCTGGGGCTGGAGAGAGGCAACGGAGTAGTCAGGCGATGCAGAGGTCAAACCAGGTTAGCAATCCGAAGGAGAGACGAGGAACAGGAACTCAGGAATGAGGATACAGGAATGGAGGCAATCAGGATCAGGAACCAGGAACAGGAGAAACAACAAGCACTCGACTAGCGAGGGGACCTGTTGCAAAGGCAATTTGAGAGAGCGGAGCCCGGGCTTGTATACTGGAGCTCAGCAGACGTCATCATCCGAGGCTGCGGCCAGGTTCCTGTCGCGGGCACTATTAAAGGATCAGCTGTGCGTGCGTGCGTGCCTAGGGAGGGGTGCAGCGCTGGTCGGGATGGCGTCTTTCCGTGGGCTACACGGAGAGGCCTGACGCGGAACATCAGGAGCTGTAGCAGAGCCGGAGGCCACAGGGGTGGCCCGAGGATGTAGCCGGTGGCCCACAGCCGCCAGAGCCGAGGGACCAGGTGCTGGATCACTTTGAGAGATGTGAGGGGGCCGAGCTGCGGGTAGGCTGCGGCCGGCGTACTTAACACATGGACAAAGAACAACATAGACAATGTGTGTTGGTGAGCAATCTGAATAGTGATTCAATTTAAAAGTAAAACTGCAGGCATGACAAGCACCACATTTGATTTGGCCAATGTTCCTTTTTTTGCCATTTGGGTCTGGTTTTAAGGAAGCAGGACTGCTTCTCTGTTTAATATTTTGTCTCCTCATAAATGTGAATTGCAATCCTTTTTCTTGAAACAACGGATTGATTTGCAAAATGTCCCAGCTTTTCCTAATTATACGGCATACCTGAGATGATGAGTTATTATAATGTAAAACAAAAGTAAACACCTTATCTTGTTCATTTCTTCATTTTCTGCCTTTTAAAGGTTCTTCGCATGGTTAATAAATCAACCTTTTAAAGGCCTTGCGAACCACTGCATATGGGTAACCTCTATCAAAATAATCTTTAGTCATGGATTTAGAAGTTCCTTAAAGGTTGAAATTTTAGAACATATTTTGCAAATTCTCAAAAATTGGGAAAATGTAAATTATCAAGTAAAATCCTTTGCTGCACATTTTTGTAATGTATTTGTTGCGATCCATTGACTTCTTGAAAACAGTAGTACTAAATGCCCCACAATCATCTACTGTGTGTGTTACATCTAAAAATGAGATAGTATTTGAATCATATGACATAGAAAACTAAATAAAATAATTATATGAATTGAGACATTCTGAAACATATTTAATTCCTATATACTGCCTTTCCAAATATGAAAAACATCATCAATATATCTTTTCCAGATAATGATTTTGACAAAAAATGGAGTGTTATCAATCCATTCTTTTTCAAATTAACTCATGAAAAGATTAGCCAAAGATGGTGCAAAGTTGGCTCCCATAGCCATTCCACTGATTTGAACATACATTTACATTTACAGTTATTAGCATTTATTAATCACCTAACACTAAAACAGCTCTAGGCAATATACAGTAAAACATGCATAAAATATAACATAAAATACAAACAGGTTAAAAATATACAATAATAGTAAATAAAATAAAATAAAGTATATGGACTTACAGATAAACTAATCTAAAAAGAAAGATCTTTAAAAAGAATCTGAATGGTTTAGTTGAGTTACCCAGCCGAAGTTCCATTGGGAAAGAAATCCAGAGAACTGGATCAGCAACTGAGAAAGAAAATTCCCAAGTGATTTGTAAGCATGCCAGTTTAGGAGATGGAATATCAAATAAGCTCCTCTATGAAGAACGTAAATTTCTGGATGGCTGGCAAAACTTTAAAATACCTTGGGACCAAGGACAGGACTAATCATTGATCAATTTAAAAACGTTCAAAGAAACACAAAATGAGAGGGAAATAGAATTTAATCCTATTACCACATTATATTAGAGCCAAGAGACAATATCATAGGCATATGCTCAAAGATTATAATCTACTGTCTCTCGCCCACAATGGGCCTCAGGCAGTCGTCAGCTTTGTGAGCAGTTCTCTTGTAATCATTTATTGTCTCTTGCACTAACGTTTCTTAAGAAAAATATTTTTATAAATTTTCCAAACACTATTTCATTAATGCATCTACTTAACAATTTAAACTTCCACTATTCCAACCTAATACCTCTATTTAAAAAGGAATACTTAGCCAATTCAGACGCTCATCAGCCAAGATTCTGACTGGAAAAAGTTCCATAATTTTCACCCGACATAGGCCATGTTTCGACTTTTACAGTCTTCTTCAGGGGAAATAATTTTATTGTACACCACTGGCAAAATATTCTCTTGTCCCGGACAGTAAATACTAGGGATGTGAATCGTGTCCTCGATCGTCTTAACGATCGATTTCGGCTGGGAGGGGGAGGGAATCGTATTGTTGCCGTTTGGGGGGGTAAAATATCATGAAAAATCGTTAAAAATCGTGAAAAATCGAAAAAATCGAAAAATCGAAAAACCGGCACATTAAACCCCCTAAAACCCACCCCGACCCTTTAAATTAAATCCCCCACCCTCCCGAACCCCCCCCCCAATAACTTAAATAACCTGCGGGTCCAGCGGCGGTCCGGAACGGCAGCGGTCCGGAACGGGCTCCTGCTCCTGAATCTTGTCGTCTTCAGCCGGCGCCATTTTCCAAAATGGCGCCGAAAAATGGCGGCGGCCATAGACGAAAAAGATTGGACGGCAGGAGGTCCTTCCGGACCCCCGCTGGAATTTTGGCAAGTCTCGTGGGGGTCAGGAGGCCCCCCACAAGCTGGCCAAAAGTTCCTGGAGGTCCAGCGGGGGTCAGGGAGCGATTTCCTGCCGCGAATCGTTTTCGTACGGAAAATGGCGCCGGCAGGAGATCGACTGCAGGAGGTCGTTCAGCGAGGCGCCGGAACCCTCGCTGAACGACCTCCTGCAGTCGATCTCCTGCCGGCGCCATTTTCCGTACGAAAACGATTCGCGGCGGGAAATCGCTCCCTGACCCCCGCTGGACCTCCAGGAACTTTTGGCCAGCTTGTGGGGGGCCTCCTGACCCCCACGAGACTTGCCAAAAGTCCAGCGGGGGTCCGGAAGGACCTCCTGCCGTCCAATCTTTTTCGTCTATGGCCGCCGCCATTTTTCGGCGCCATTTTGGAAAATGGCGCCGGCTGAAGACGACAAGATTCAGGAGCAGGAGCCCGTTCCGGACCGCTGCCGTTCCGGACCGCCGCTGGACCCGCAGGTTATTTAAGTTATTGGGGGGGGGGGTTCGGGAGGGTGGGGGATTTAATTTAAAGGGTCGGGGGTGGGTTTTAGGGGGTTTTAGTGTGCCAGCTCACGATTCTAACGATTTATAACGATAAATCGTTAGAATCTGTATTGTATTGTGTTCCATAACGGTTTAAGACGATATTAAAATTATCGGACGATAATTTTAATCGTCCTAAAACGATTCACATCCCTAGTAAATACCGTCTCTGAAAAATCAAAGCCACATCATGGCATCTCGGCATCTTAGACACCATGATGTGGCTTTGATTTTTCAGAGACGGTATTTACTGTCCGGGAAAAGAGAAATATTTCGCCAGTGGTGTACAATAAAATTATTTCCCCTGAAGAAGACTGTAAAAGTCGAAACATGGCCTATGTCGGGTGAAAATTATGGAACTTTTTCCAGTCAGAATCTTGGCTGATGACCGTCTGAATTGGCTAAGTATTCCTTTTTAAATAGAGGTATTAGGTTGGAATAGTGGAAGTTTAAATTATAAAGTAGATGGATTAATAAAATAGTGTTTGAGCAATTTATAAAAATATTTTTCTTAAGAAACGTTAGTGCAGGAGACAATAAATGATTACAAGAGAACTGCTCACAAGACTGATGACTGTCTGAGGCCCTTTGTGGGCGAGAGACAGTAGATTATAATCTTTGAGCATATGCCTATGATATTGTCTCCTGGCTCTACTATAATGTGGTAATAGGATTAAATTCTATTTCCCTCTCATTTGGTGTTTCTTTGAAAGTCTATATTGAGAGGAGGTTGCTTCTGTTTTTGGTGATTTGAGATCAATTCAAAAACTGTCATGCCAATTTTGTATTTAATCCTTTCGCCAAAAGAGAGCCAGTGTAACTCGATCAAAACTGGCGTAATGTGATCAAATAACTTCAAAGCAGAAATTAAGTGAACAGAAGAGTTCAGTAAAAGTTGTAAAGGTTGAAGCTTTGAACAAGGAAGATCAGCATAAAGGCTGTTACAATAATCAATGACTGGGAAATAGAGGCTTGCAATACAGTATGAAATTCTGTAGCATGTAAAAGTTTTTTTTAAGCCAGAAAGCACAGTAATCTAAAGAATCCTTGCTAATAAATTGTTTAATTTGCAGATGAAAAGATAATTTACTATTTAACAACACACCCAGGCTTATAATTTGGGTGTGGTCATGCAAATTGGTGGATTTTGGCATCACAGAAGTTATTAACGCACACCTTGTTATGTCATCGCATACTGTAGTACGTTATCACACGTCGAGATATTTTCTACAGACTATAAATAATCATTTCCGGTCCCTCCTTCTTTGAAGGTGTGTCAGGTGTTGGAGTGAGAGGAGAGGAGATTAGTGGTTTTGTGGAGTTTGGAGGTATTTTTCTTGCGATTTCTGATTGAGTTGTGCTATCTATTGTTCTCCTTTGTTTCCCTTGACCTTGATTTTCTGTGATATTTGTTGGAGTAAAACAAAATGTAAGTCCTGTCTGTCATTTTCTGTGGTGTGGAGGAGGAGTGTGAGGAGCAGAGGAGGAGCAGAGGAGGTGTGTGAGGAGCAAAGAAGGAGTACAAGGAGTGGAAGAGGTGTGTGAGGAGTGGAGGAGGACCAGAGGATAAGTGCGAGGATGAGTGCGAGGAGCAGACGAGGTGTGTGAGGAGCAGAGAAGGTGTGGAGGAGGAGGAGTGCAAGTAGTGGAGGAAGAGTGGAGGAGGAGCAGAGGAGGAGTGTGAGGAGTGGAGGTGTGTGAGAAACAGAGAAGAGGTGGAGGAGGAGCGGAGGAGGAGTGCAAGGAATGCAGGAGGTCTGTGAGGAGTGGAGGAGTGTGTGGAGGAGAGAATGGAGAGTGAAAGATCTGGGATGAGAATAAAGAAGAGGGGTGAGGATATCAGGGGGAGGAGGAGGCAGAGGGAGTGAGTGAAAGAGGGCAGGAGTGCCAGGGGGAATAGGAGTAGGAGTAGGGACAGGGGTAGAAGTAGAGACAGGCAGGAGGGAAGGGCTAGGAGGGTGGGGGTGTGGGAAGGGGCTAGGCAGGAAAGACTGGTGAGAGGAGTACATAGGGTTAGACAGAGAGGGCAGATGGGAAGGGAGTTGATAGTGCAGGATGAAAGGAAGGCAGGACAACAGGACGTGAAAGAAGATTGAAAAATTTGGACCAGGTAAAATTAAGTAAATCTAAGTAAAAAAGGACGACTCAATTTCATTATTGAGGCCATGTGGAGAGAGATTATTAAGCAAGAAGATCCATCTTTGTTCCTTGCTGATGAGCATTTCAGAGAAGTTACCTCCCTGAGATGGAGGGGACAACACATCAATCATGAAGAATTTTAAGTCAGAGCACCAGGGAGAGTTCCCTTTCCTTTGTGAAGGAAAGGGCTCCCTGGAATGGGTTCGCCCTAAAAGTGTGGCGGTTCTGTTGGCGTCTATTGAGCTCCCGCTGGTCTTTGAATATCTGGGGGACATAGCAGATATACAAATGAGAAATTTGAAGGCTGAAGCGGAGAAGGGTTCCATGTGAACAGCAGTTCAACATGGGTCAGCGGGTACTAAGAGATAGGCGAGCCCCGGGGAGAGTTCCCTTTCCTTTATGAAGGAAAGTGCTCCCTAGAATGGGTTCACCCCAAAAGTGTGGCGGTTCTGTTGGCATCTAGTGAGCTCTTGCTGCTCTTTGAAAATCTGGGGGAAAATAGCAGATATACAAACAAGAACTTTGAAGGCCGAATTGGAGAAGGGTCCATGTGAACAGCAGTTCAACATGGGTTAGCGGGTACTAAGAGGTGAGCCCCGGACAGAACACAGTAAGAGATCCGGAGCAACATCATTTTCCTCTCCGACTACAACCTCAGATCAGACGTGGTGACCCGCTGAATTGATGGAAGGGCACCACGAGGAAGATGAACTTGTTCCAGCTCTTCATCATTCAGTTTATTTTTGCTGCCATACTTCACAAGGTGGGGCGAGAAACGGATGGACCTGTGACTCTTAGTGGTAGATCACTCGGCTCGTGCATCGATGAAGAACGCAGCTTTTGAGGCCTCAACACCCTCCCCGGACAGAACGTGGAAAGGGAGCCGGCGCCACCTCCTTTTCCTCTCCCCACTATGACCTCAGATCAGACATGGTGATCCGCTGAATTTTGGCATATTTCTAAATGGAGGAAAAGAAACTAACCAGGGTTCCCTCAGTAACGGCGAGTGAAGAGGCAAGAGCCCAGCGCCGAATCCCCGCCCATCCGGTGGGCATGGGAAATGTGGTGTACAGAAGGCCACCTCCCCGAGCCCGCTCAGGGACCCAAGTCCTTCTGATTGAGGTCAGGCCCTTGTTGTGATTGAAGGGCAGGACAGACAGGCACAGTGGTTGTAGTGTACAGAAATGCACTGTACTGTAGGGGTGTGCAGAGGGATGCCATACATTGCATTCGGGATTCAGATTCGTCGGGGAGCAGATATGTTGCATTCGGCCGTATGGCGCCCTGATGCATTAATACGGTGATTTCTATTCGTGTCCCAGCTAAAAATAAATTAACTACAACCCCCCACCATCCTGACCCCCCCAAGACTTACCAAAACTCCCTGGTGGTCCAGTGGGGGGTCCTGGAGCCATCCCCTGCACTCTCACACCCTCGGTGCCGGTTTCATCATGGCGCTGATAGCCTTTGACCTACTATGTCACAGGGGCTGCTGGTGCCATTGGTCAGCCCCTGTCACATGGCCATCGGCGCCATATTGTGCTCCTACCATGTGACAGGGGCTGACCAATGGTACCGGTAGCCCCTGTGACATAGTATGGGCAAAGGCTATCGGCACCATTTTGATTACTGGCTTGTACTGAATCTTTGCATTGCAAGAGTTTTTTTATATTTCAAAATTGAAGATGGTATAATCACAATGCCTGGATTGGCGTACTAGCTAATGTAGCAGTGACAGTTACTTGTACAACTAAGGTCTCGGTTTGCCGTCCATTTTACTACATAGGACATGTAGTTTTATATAATCAACAATTGTGAATTGAGCCCCTGATGCAGCCTCGGTTTGCGAAACTCGGCCGGAGTCAGGCTTTTTAAATAAATTCTTTCCACGGTATAAGGTTGTCCCGTTGTTGTTTTTTGCCTTGGCTATGTGGGACCGCCTTCTGATTTGTTTTATTGGACCTTGCCTCTTCCTTATCCAGTATCGTCTGACCTTATCTTCAAGTCCTCGTCTGATCCTTGTGTTCAAGTATCGTCTGATCTTCTTCAGCCTTCAAGTCTCGTCTTGTTCCAGTTCCATCGTCTGCCCTCAACCTCTGTCCATCCTGGTGCATTTGCTGTTCCCGTATCACAGGTCTGAAAGGGCTATCGAGTGGCCAGAGGGCTACCCCAGAGACCAGCATTGCATTGTGGGGTCTCTACTGATGCGTTAGGTTCGGTGGAGGTCCGAGTCTCTGGTGTTCAGCCTGTCTGCCTGTGCCAGGATATGTCTCACCTGCCTCAGCGCTTCCACGGAGCTCCTCTCTGCAGTCATGTTATGGTCCAAGGGCACACCACTCTCCCCAGAAGTGGGATCGCTCCCTAGTGCTCCCGCAACAACTGGGGGCTGACTGGGAGACACAAAATTGCTAATAGGTGGAGGTCTACCCCCTATGTTGTTGAGGAAAAACTGAACAACTTGCTTGTTTACTGGGTAAGGCCAAAATGGGGTGAAGGACCAGTAAAAATTGTACACTGAAACTGTCTCCTGCCCATTGGACAGTTAGTATTTCACCTAGAGGAACCCCAAGCTATAGCTGACTCCCCTCTACCTCAACTAAGAAAAAGGTGAACAGTAAGACCTGAGACCTAACCACATTGGGAGTTTTACAGGAATCCCTATCTGGAACTGGTAGGGACCCCAGATTATCTACTGGAAGACAGACATAGTGAATATTAGGGGTGTGCATTCGGATTGACCGCATTAGTAAAACGCAACTCATATTTTTTTTTTACTTAAAAAATTGATTCGACATAAACGATCGGATTTCCCACATATCGAACATAGATATGTTCGATATGTGGGAAATCGCGATTGTTGAGCCAAAATAAAAATATAAATCCCCTCCCCCTCCTTAATCCCCCCCCCCCCCCGACTTACCACAACTCCCTGGTGATGGAGCGAGGAGTGAGGACGCCATTTCTGCAATCCTTGGCAAGAAGCATGTGACGTCGGCGGCACGTCGAGTGACGCCGGCGTCACGTGATTCCCGGCTCGTTCGCGCCGGACGGCTCGTTCGGCCCAAAAGAACTTTTGGCCAGCTTGAGGGGGTCAGGAGGCCCCCCCAAGCTGGCCAAAAGTTCTTTTGGGCCGAACGAGCCGTCCGGCGCGAACTCGCCGGGAATCACGTGACGCCGCGTCACTCGACGTGCCACCGATGTCACATGCTTCTCGCCAAGGATTGCAGAAATGACGTCCTCACTCCTCGCTCGATCACCAGGGAGTTGTGGTAAGTCTGGGGGGGGGATTAAGGAGGGTGAGGGGGTTTAAATTTTTTTTTTGCACATATGTACATATACCCAACTCATTGGATTTTTTTTATGTCCATATTGGCCGCAAGTGGGACCCCCTTTCGGACATAAAAAATATGAACATAAAATTTTGCTCTGCACATCCCTAGTGAATATGATACTGAAGATTCAGAAGAAGAGATAGGTGGGGGACATATGAGGAGGTGGGGGTTTCACATGATGATTAATTTGAAATCTCAAAACAGTATTAACTATTATTTCTCACAAAAGAACAAATAGCTATGCTGTCTTCTCAATTCACCCAAAGAAAAACAGCAGCAACCATAGCCCCCTTTAATAAATCTGTACTCAAGAGTCAAATTAGCCAAAACAAATATACAACCACATAATTAATGGAATCAAAATACACTTTTACAAATTACCATGTACTCTTAAAAAAACTGAAGTAAGATTGAGTGATTCAAGTATGCATATCCCAAAATTAACATGGATTAGCAAATTAAAAACATACATTTTCATTGCATGCTTATGCTTACTAGAACTTGATGCTACTATTACTTGTTTGTTTACACTTGAAACCAGTTAGGGGGCACCTTCCCTCCACACACTACCTTGCAACCTTGGTAACACAATCAAGTAAATAAAGAGACAGCCAAAGGAAATGCTGAACCGTAGCTCTAGTTCATGAAATGCTCCCCCCATTTGACACTTTTAAAACTATTTGTAACATTTTCAGGTAGTACATATTAAATCCAGCTAGTACACAGACACTAACAAACTAAAAAAAAAAAACAACTAAAATTTTGATTTTTTTTTTTTTTTGCTTTGCAGTATCAACAAAATGCAACAAAATTGAAAATGTTGGTGACATCTTGTTACACCTGTTGGTCGCAGACGGCTGCGACCGCTGTTGCTCACCTCTTGCCTCATAGCACTGACTCCGCTGGGTAAACTCGCGACCTCCGCCAGCTATCGCTACCCTGCCTACCCCTGTTCCCAGGCCTCCCTGGAAGGCAGGGATGCTGCCAACCTCCATCTTGCCCTAGGAGTTCCTTAGGCGCGCACGCGCTCTCGGGCCAGTCTTAAGCATGTCAGGGTGGGAACTTCGGAGGCGTCACCCCTGGATGATGTCATTCATCACGGACTCTTAAGCTGGCTGGCCCTGTCTGACTATGACTTGGCAGCGAGTTCCCTCATTGCTGAATCGGCTTCACTCACTAAGGTCTTCCCGTTCCAGCTCCTGCTTCCTCAGCATGAGACATTCCAGGTACCCGCTCCTCGGGGGCCCTTTCCTCGTCTCTGGCTATCCGCTCCTCAGAGGGCCTTGCACCTAGGACCGCTGCCTGCCCTGTTTCCCGGGGCTTCCCTCTGGAACCATCATTTACTTCAGTGAGTACGCCGCTCTGCGGACCACTGCTGTATCATCTCTACTGAGGAACCTCACCGGTGTACCCTGTTCTGTGGACCACTGCCATATCATCTCTACAGAGGAATCTTCCTTGGGTATACCCCACTTCACAGACTCCGTGGCACTTCTGTGTCAGTGTGACTTTCTTACTACACTCCCCACTCCATGAGCAGTGTCACTCTTTCTCTCCAGTAGCTGCTGTTTCACATACCCCGCAGCTGAGACCTCACCTCCTGATGGTGAGGCTCATGGGGCTCCTCCCCATGGGCAGTACCATCTCTCACCTCGGCCCAGGGCCCACATGCCCACAAATCCTAGCACATCTATTGCATTTCAAATGAATTCACATCTCTAATTTTCAGCCATATTGCCTTTTTCTCTAGTCTGATATTTAGAGACACTGCTGAATTTAGCAAGGTCAAAAGAGTAGCTTGCTTTACTTTCCATAAACAGAGATAAAAATGTAAACATTATATTTGTTTACATTAAGCAATCTTCAGAACTCAGAAAAACTTTCTCGCATATAGCATTTGTCTGAAAGGTATGTTGTTTGACAGTCTTGGTATGAATATTATCACATTCTGGCTGGCTGGAGTCAGGGGACACCCCTGTAGAAGTGGCACAGGGCTGCAGGGCAGGACTGGAAATGGTCTTCTGCCTAGCCATCCCCTCCTCCACAGGTTGAGCCCTTGGGTTGTGGGGGACGATAGGACTTGTCTTCCTGAGAACATCATGGCTGGTGTTGGATTCAAACACAGGCTGGGAGCTGGATACAGGTAGGGCTAGAGGCAAGACTGGTACTAAGGGCGGAGAGAAGCTAGATATAGGCAGACCTGTAACATGGTACAGGTTGGGAGCTGGAACACAGTACAGGCTGGGTGCTGGAACATGGTACACACTGGGCAACAGTTCAGGTTGGAAGCTAGAACACGGTATAGGCTGTAGGTGAAACAAGGATAGGGATCAAGGACAGGCCTGGACCAAAAGACAAGGGCAGATTTTGGGATAACTGACAAGGACTGAACTGGACAAGGACTATTCAAGGACATGACTATGCAAGGACTAGACAAGGTCTGGACAAAGGAAGAACTGTAGATGGACTAAACAAGGACTAGACAGAACACACAACAATAAACAGAAAGGCCCAACAGGACACAAGGCTAGCTATGCGAATCTAGAAGGCTTGAAGGTTGCAAGGTAGGACAGGAAAGCCCAAGATGGCACTGAGCATGGCAGGTGGTTCTGAAAGGATGAACTAAAGAGCGAGGCCAGCAACCCTGGAAAAGCACAGATTAAAACAGGTAGACCTGGAATGCCACAGAGCAAAGCCAGAAGGTCTGAAACGGCACAAAGCAAGGCAGGAGGCCAAGGTAGGCTGCAAGGCAAGGCAGAAGGCCTGGATAGGCAACAAAGCAAACAGAAGGCCTGGGTAGGCCTCAAGGCAAGGCAGGATATCAAGGCTTGCAGGTCAAGGAGCTAAGGTGACTCAATGAAGAATCACCAAAGGGTTAACAGACTGGGTTAAGTAGAGCTGGAACTGCCATGTCAGGTGCATCACTGAGGAGGTAACTAGGGCAGCTATGAGTGAGGCTTACTGATGACTTCTGTTGGTGGGAAGGTTGTATAGCGTGCAGAACCATAACACCTGGAGGCTGCATAGCAGGCTAAACGATTACAAATATTTCCTATGATTTTTCACTTAAAACTTGTTATATGTTTTTTCTTTTGCATGCTTACTGAGGCATAAATGCTGAATGAAGAATATGCTTATGAAAAGAGGTCATTTATCCCTCTGTTATCTGTTTTTACGGACTCCGTATACTGCTAGGATCGAGGGGAGAAAGTACACATAGAACTTGCTTTCTAAGCAATAATTTCTCTTGTCACCAGCAAATAGCTAGGTGTTGTCACTTTGGCCACAGATACCATAATGCTACTCCTACTCTTTAGATGAGAAGAAACAAATTTACTTCATATGTAAATATCATCTTCCTGGCAATCTAATCATTAGCACTCTTCAAGAACACAACAAGAGCAAACTTTAATATTCACTGCAGGGTTCCTGAAGATTTCTCCCTCCTCAATGGCTATTAAACAACATGTTTATTCTGCTATATAACTTTGATTTGTTTGCATTCTGCTGCATCACCTTTCTCCATTCTCCTCAACCATTCAGCGCGCTATTCACTGTGACAGATCTCTGGGTACCTTATTCCACAACAGCAATCCACATCACGTTGTGCTTCCCCTTCATGCCCCAGCCAACTTAACTGCATCTGTAATGCTCTCTCAGCAGTTTGTTCACTGTCTGCACTACTCAGACATGGCACTGCATGTCTTGCACCAGTGATGGATTTAGGGTTTTGGCACTGTGATTTCTCTCCCTGTCACCCCCCCTGAGGTTGGACAACAGGGAGCAGAATGTTTAAGTCACAGTCTTCTAGTTTCCAGTGGCAGCTCAGGGGTAGATTCTGTTGTGGCAAAAATGTTAAAATTCAGAAGCAAATTGGCAAACATTTCCATCTTTTATATTACATTATAAAAATAAAGTGGTTGTACACTATGATTAGTATTATTTTATATTATATTTCTTGGGTGAAGAAAAGTGATCTTAAGTATCAGTACAGGAAGGAGACAGGGACTGGTAGGGGAAGGGAGGGGCATCAGGAACGGGGTGAGAGGAAAATGGGAAGAGTGTGAAAAGGAAAGAGGACTAGGGATGGGGAAGATGTGAGATAGGGAAGATTAAGAATCTGTGATGGGTAAGAATATAAGAACATAAGAACATAAGAAATTGCCATACTGGGTCAGACCAAGGGTCCATCAAGCCCAGCATCCTGTTTCCAACAGTGGCCAATCCAAGCTACAAGTACCTGGCTAGTACCCAAAAACTAAGTATATCCTACACTACTAATGCTAGTAATAGCAGTGGCTATTAGGGATGTGAATCGGGTGCCAGATCGTTTCCGCTTGCGGGTTCATCTGACTGCATGAAAATCTCGTTTTCCCACGGATCCCTATTTTTTTTTAGTGAAAAATCATTTTTCAGGTTAGCATGCACTAACAAAAATAGCAAAAAGTAACAAACAATAACTAAAATAAATGTTTTTTTGTTAGTGCGCGCTAACGTGAGTTAGCGCGCACTAACCTGAAAAACGATTTTTACAAACATTTTGGGGGGAAAAGTGATCATTTCTTTTTTTACCCGATATATTAACAAATTTAGAAATATCGTACGATATTTCAATTCGTTAGAAAAACGATTCACATCCTAGTGGCTATACCGGGGTACAAATGATATCGCAATGACAGAGAGGAGCATCTGGGAGGCAGGGTGGCACTTTATGTCTGGGATGGCATAGAGTCCAACAGGATAAACATCCTGCATGAGACTAAATGCAAAATCAAATCATTAAGGGTAGAAATCCCTTATGTGTTAGGGAAAAGTATAGTGATAAGAGTATACTACCATCTATCTGGCCAAGATGGTGAGATGGACAGTGAAATGGTAAGAGAAATTAGGGAAGGTAACCAAATTGGTAGTGCAGTAATAATGTGAGATTTCAAATACCCCAATATAGACTGGGTAAATGTATCATTGGGACATGCTAGAGAGATAAAGTTCCTGGATGGAATAAATGTCAGTTTTATGGAGCAATTGGTTCTGGAACGATGAGAGAAGGAGAAATTTTAGATCTAATTCTTAGTGGAGCACAGGATTTGGTGTGAGAGGTAAAGGTGGTGGGGCAGCTTGGCAATAGTGATCATAATATGATTAAATTTGAATTAATTAGGAAGAGGGACAGTAAGCAAATCCACAGCTCTAGTGTTAAAAATTCAAAAGTGAAACTTTGATAAAATGAGAAAAATAGGAAAAAACTGAAAGAAGCAGCTACAAAGGCAAAAAGTGGGTATGAAGAGAGGGAAGAAGAATCTTGTCTTGAGGAAGGGGAGAAGAGTGTAGGAAGGGTTGGGAATGGATTTCAGTATCTGGAGAGAGGTAGGAAGGAAGGAAGAGAGGTTCCAGAATCTGGGGGATAGAATCCAAGATCAAGGGAGGGAGAATTTGAATTGCAATGAGTAGGGAGGAGAGGAGGGAGGTGTCCCTACCATGCTTCATTCCTGTTCCTCCTTGCATGCCCTCTCTAACATCCTACCCAATATGACATGCACATATAAATGCTCACACACACACACACACACACACACACACACTCCCTCCCTTCTCCCTCATAGACAGACCAAAGCCCCCTAGCCAATCCCCCTTCATTCCCCAGCCTCTATTCCCACCCTCCAATGATCTATATTCAGTCATTCCTAGACTCCCCAAAATGATTCCCCTTTGATCTGTCTGCTTCAGGCTCTCCTGTTTCCTACATGGTGCCTGAAGGGGAGGGCCTGGATTAGGAAACAGACGTCTGCTGAGTGAGATTCAGAACAACTGAAAGGCAGCAAATCTTCAGCCAGCCTGCTGCACTCCAGGTTTCTGCTGCCCTAGGTTCAGGCCTAGTGTGCTTATTGACAAGTCCAGGCCTGTCTTGTGCCTAACCTTCTGCACTTCTAGTCTAGCTCAAAAAATGTCTTTTCTCACTAAGGCCAGGATTCATCATTCATCACATGAATGATGAATCCTGCAAAAACAGGGGGGGAGGGCAAAGGGGGGTGGGCCTGCGAAAGCCGGCAACCTTTGCACCACCGCGATGTCTTCACTGCCAGCTTTCGCACTGAATAGCACCACCGTGAAAGGTGGTGCTATTCGGCGCGCTACTGCCAACGATAACGTGGGTAACGTTATTGCCGGCAGTGAAGACACCGCCGAATCCGCCCCTCCCCACCCCAACTCCTCTCCTCCCCCTAATTTACATGCTATTGCACGTGATACAGCCGTATCGCGTGCGATTACCCTTTGATAAATGACCCTATAAGATACATCTGGTCGCATTTAAGCCCCTTTGTTTGTAGAGCTGCCAAGTTACCCAGTTCCAAGAGGGAGACCTTTTGACCAGTTCTGATATTAAACTTACATCCCAAAGCAGTGTTGTATTTCCCTGATTCTTCCCTTTCAACTTAGTGTGGGATGTTCTATAATACATCAGAATGGGGTTGTCAGAAATCCAGAACTGGCTAAAAATCTCCCTCCTGCAACTGGGTAACTTGGCAGCTCTATTTTTGAATCTCAGCTTTAATTCTTTTTCTTAGGGCAAGGGAAGGAAAGCAAAGGGATCAAGCAGCTATTTTTGTCAAGGCTCATTAATACCTAACTACCCATAGTTCAGATGACTAACTGCCTAATTTAAATATGGTCTGAAGCACTTAAGCAGCCAAGTTCCAAAAGAAAAAAAGCAGCAATAAAACACACATTGAAAAGATCATATTTACCGTCATAAGAAACAATGCAAAAGGCTTTGGAAGATATAAACATGGACAGCTTCAGTCTTGAAAATTAAACCCATCAGATAACCCTCAACTTTCTCACATCAGCACTCTACCATGTTCTTAACCGATGAACAGCTTTCATGCTTCTTTAGGCCTAATATTGGTACCCTATATGGCCAAGCACATCTTGCATAAGAATAATATTTGCTATTCTGGGTCAAATCAAAGATCCATCAAGCCCAGTATCCTGTTTCCAACAGTGGCCAATTCAGGTTACAAGTACCTGGCAGGATCCCAAAAGGTTGATAAATTCCATGCTGCTTATCCCACGTATAAGCAGCATGGAATCTACATCTATACTGTTTTATGGACTTTTCTTTCAGGAATTTGTCCAAACCTTTTTTAAACCTAGCTACCTAACAACTTTACCACATTCTCTGGAAAAAAAATTCCAGAGTCCAAATTTGCATTGAGGAAAACAATATTTACTCCTATTTGTCTTAAATGTATCACCTAGTAACTTCATTGAATATTCCCTAGTATTTATACTTTTGGAAAGAGTATACAATTTTTGCATTTTAGATTTGCTCATTATTTTATAGACATCTATCGCATCTCTACTCAGCTGTCTTTCTCCAAGCTGAAGAGCCCTAATATCTTTAGCATTTTCTTATAGGGGAATCATTACATCCCTTATCATTTCTGGTCACCCTTCTCTGTACCTTTTCTAATTCTGCTATATCATTTTTGAGATGTGGTGACCAGAATTGCACATAATACTCAAAATGCATTCAGACCATGGACCGATACAGAAGCATTATGACAGGACTTCCCAAACGTTTAGCCAATGTTACCCCATGTTAGCACTTGAAAATGCTAATGTCCCCAGAGGACAATCAAAACAAATTAGCAGGGTGTGGTCCTCCTCCAACAAGCAGTCCTTCTCATCCTCCTTTAATTCCAGAGGGCTTTCTCTCTTAAATTCTTCCCCTCCACAGACCCCCTTCTCTAACCCTCTCTAACCCTCTGTTCCTTTTCACCTCTCCAGTCCATCCCTTCCCTCTCTCACTC
The DNA here is from genome assembly GCF_901001135.1 of Rhinatrema bivittatum. Lineage (NCBI taxonomy): Eukaryota > Metazoa > Chordata > Amphibia > Gymnophiona > Rhinatrematidae > Rhinatrema > Rhinatrema bivittatum. Next base: position 377,841,680 of record NC_042615.1, on the reverse strand, counting down.
CCTCCAGCCTTTTTTGCATCCCCACCAGCTGATCCTCTTTCGATTCCAAGCCCTTCTTATAACCTCCAACTGATCCTTTGTCATCCCCTCACTCTCACCCAATCCCCCATTCCCTCTTCACTTTCATCCCATCCCTTCTCTCACCTCCCAGCCTCCCCTAAAATCCTTCTTTCACATTCTTCCCTGCTGAGCCCCTCTCACTCCCACCTCCTCTTACATCCCTTGATTGATCACTTGTCATTCCCCCTTCTTTCATCCTCCACAAGCAATCTTTTAATACCTTATCCAATCCTCAAATCTCTCCTGCATCTCATCCCACCTTTCAAATGGAGCCTTCTTCAAACATTCCCCTAACCAGAGTCAGCAAAAACATTTTCTTTTTAGCCTTGGCCAAATATGAATGACAATTGGTGGGAAGAGAGGTCTGCCGGATGACAGGGGCAACATTACTTTCTTGGGTAGGCTCAGTGGTGGGTGAGGTGAGAGAAAAAGTAGTGGCAATCTCCACTGGCCCATGCACACTCATCCCTCCACTCCCCTCATGGCTGGTCCTTAACCTGAAAGAGATGTGCAAGTATCAGCAGCATTACTAATGAAAGACAGTATGGGGCTAAGGGGCTTTTTACTCTGGGTGCACACATACAAACTCTCACCAGCAGATAGATAATCATACATGTAGCACTCAGTTAATAGGCTCCATTTTTGAAACACCTATCTCTCAAGACTCCATTCCATAGCATGCTCATCTTTCCCATACTCATATAGGCCAAGTGTGACCCAAGACACTTGGCCAACATATCCATCACTCATATAGGGAAAGTAAACTATAATCTCTTTTCATGAGATTTGACATAACTGTATTAGAAGTATATCTGCTGCCAATTACTCTCTCTCTCTTTCTCTCCTGTCATAAAAATGACTGCTCATTTTGATAAGTGAACACAAGATGTATTTTAGCTCTCCTCAGATCTTGCATTACCAGATGTGCAAACTGTGCAATTACATAGGGAAGGGTGGTAGACAAGGCCCACCAAAGGGAGAAGCGAGAGACTCATGCGGCCACCAGTGGACCCCATCCTATTGGCGGTAGAAGAAGAAAGAGGCACACACTCTAGCTGAAGTAGAGGGAACCCATTTTGCTTCTCCTTCTTGCGAGGCTGGCTGGCCTCACAGTATTCAACAATCGTGGTGTTAGCACTTTCTTCCTATATGCTCATCTCATGCATCGCTAGATGAGCATAGTGTTAACCCCACGAGTGTTAAGTACTGTGGGGCCAGCCGGCACATGAGGAAAAGCTGCAGGAAGGACTTCTATGGCACAGCATGGAATCCTGTCTTCCACCAAGGAGGAAGGCATCAATTGGTGGCAGCAGCATCAGAAGAGGAATACGAGATCCCTGAACCCTGCCTGCATAGAGGTTGCTTGTGTGTGTTGTGTGTGAATGGGAGCATGCCTGTGATGGGTGGGTGGTGTTGGTTGGTTGTGAATGGGAGTTTTCCTGGGATGGATGAGTGAATAGGGGCTTTCCTGAAGTGGGAGGGTGGTTGAGTGTGAATGCAAGCTTGCCTGAGAGTGATGTATATGTGAATGGGAGCTTGCCAGAGGGGAATGAGGGTGTTTGTTGATGGGAACTTGCCTGAGGGTATATATATATGTGTGTGTGTGTGTGTGTGTGTGTGTGTGTGTGTGTGAATGGGGGCCTGCCTGGAGGGAGGGGCTGTGTATATACGTGAATGGGAGCCTGTCAGGAGAGGGAGGAGGGCATGAGTGTGTATGTGTGTGTGTGTGTGCCAATGGGAACCTGCCTGGGGGGGATGGATGTATGTGTGAATGGGAGCCAGCATAAGGGTATGTATGTGCGTGAATGGGAATCTATCTTGGGTTGATGTGAAAAATGTTTATGCTACCCCCACCAATCCACGACAAGCTCAGGGTGACTGGAAATAAAATGTTTTCAGGTTTGAAAAGCTTCTGTTAGCTCTGTGGACCCTTGAGCCAGCACGAGTGCTGGAATCACCACCGATGGATGGCTCCCAGAGGTCCATAGCTGGGAGGTGGTACAGATCCAGGAGACCCAGCAGGAGCTTCACCTAAAACAACCACGTTCACCTCATGTTGAGCCCTTGGGTGCCGGGGCTGGCAGGACTTAGGTGGGGTTCTCCTGATGCAGGGGCGGTCCAATCGAAGATGCAGTATCAGGAAGTCCGGGTCGAGGCAGGCTGAGGACAGAAGAACCATGGACAGTCTGGAAGTCAGGGCAGGTGGCGAGCAGACAGCACGAGGTACCTGGCCAGAGGTCAGGGCAGGCAGCGGACTCACAGGAACCAGGAACAAGCCAAAGGTCAAGACGGGCAGCAGACATGGAGAAATCAGGAAACCAAGCCAAAGTCAAAACCAAGAAGACAATCCAAGGAACAAGGAGCCAGGAACTGGAGCAGCAGAACCACAGGTGAAGGGCAGGCAGGAACTCAGGAACATTCAGGAACTCAGGAACAGGCGGGAACTGGAACGCAGCAACAAGGCACTCAAAGAGTAGGACCTGTTGGCAAGGCAAAGAATGCTGGTCTGAGCTGGGCTTAAATTTCCCGGGCATCTGAATTCATCTTCGGGGGCTGGGCCGAGCTTTCCCGCCACGGCCCCTTTAAGACGCGGAAGATGGCCCGCACGTGCGCCTAGGGAGGCGTGCACAGGAAACCTGCTGGCGGCATCCCGGACTGCGTGGGAGGCCTGCCGTAGCCGGGAACCGAAGTGGGCCGCCTCGTGCCATTGGAAGGAGTATCTGGCGTCTGTGCCTGCTGGAACAGGTAAGGGGGCCCAGATGCAGTGGACCGTGGCCAAGATTCCTAACACCTTCTTATTTTAATTATTGGGTGTTTGATATGTCTGCTATTTTGAAATATTTTATTGTTGTTTGGAAATTTTTAAAACTTTTTATATGAGTTCTTTATTATCGGATGTTATTCTTCTTGACATCTGTTTTGCAATATTGTTTTTATTAGTATGATTTTTTAGGATTGATTTATATTTCCTGATTTTATTATTTGATTTATGAGGACTAATAATGTTTCTGTTTTTCCATTGCTTCATTGCATACAGAGTCTGGTTTGTTGAAGTTTCCAGTTCAGTTTCTATCTACATATTTCTATTTATACTTTATGGTCTTTTTATTCTGTATTTGATGAGAGTCTGTCTATGTTCTTCATGTGTAAGCAAGGTAAGGTATTCTGCTAGCATGAGGTTTCTATGTAGGAATTTAGAGCGGATTGGTTTGTTATGCTTTCCTAATAGAAGATGTTTTTGGGCCTGGTATAATATTTGCCTTTTCATAGATAGGGTTGTTACTGTTTGAGTGCTTATATTTAGGACTGTTTTGGTATAGGAGGTTTACTATATTGCTGTCATTCGTTTACTCAAGGCTATCCAAGGGCCAAACCCACACCTAAAATAAGCTACAATAGGCCTAATACTAAAGGGTTCCAAGTGTCTTTTGCAGTGTTTTCTGGGGAGCACTACAGCAGTGCATATTTTTCTGTATAACAAGCTGGTGCCAGCTATAGGGCCCAGTCAGAACTACATTTTATGTATCAGTAGGTGGGGGAGGAGCACCTGAGGATCATTCCTGCACAATTTAGAAATTTTATACCTGTGGATGGGGTAAAATAGGTTCACGGGAACTTGTCAGCTTTCACAGTTTGGGTTGCTGGAGGGAGCAGGGCCTTTTCTGGCAGCAAAAGGGGGCCTGAGACAGAACAGGAGACTTACAGTTTCTATAGTATGTTGGCTACTGGGGAAAAAAACAACAACAATTTTGTGTTAAAAAAAAATTGAACTGGAGAGGGGGGGGGGGGGGGGGGCGGGCAGCGCTGACCCTGGCTCTGCTGAACCACACATGTAAAGGAATCAAGTTCAGCGGCTCATTGCCTGGCTAAGATCCCACCATGGTGACCGTGACAGCGCTGACCAGAGCCACTGTGACAATGAACTAGGGATGTGAATCGTTTTCCATATCGTCTTAACGATAGAAATCGTGTGGCAGGGCAAGAAAATCGTCTTAGGCACGATTTTTTAGTTAAAAAATCGTTAAAAATCGTTTTTTCCGATTAGTGCGCACTAACTCGAGTTAGTGCGCACTAACGGGAGTTAGTGCGCACTAACTGGGAGTTAGTGCGCACTAACTGAAATGATACAATTTGACACTTTTCAGGTCAGTTAAGGTCAGTTTAGGAATGAATATGTATTCCTATTGGCTGCCCTCTTATTTATTCATGTTACCAAGTTTCCTACTGACAGTATATGGGGGATGGGAAATGGAAACAGTTGGTAGCTTGACAAAACAAGTAATGTGATCAGTCAATGTGACTAGAACTTGTGCCCTAACCCTGATACCAGGGGTATTGTGATCTTCCTGCACACAGTGCCCTATCCCTATTAATACCAGGAGTGTTGTGATCTTCCTGCACACAGTGCCCTATCCCTAATACCAGGGGTGTTGTGATCTTCCTGCACACAGTGCCCTATTCCTGATACTGGGGGTGTTGTGATCTTCCTGCACACAGCGCCCTATTCCTGATACCGGGGGTGTTGTGATCTTCTTGCACCCATCCCGATATCAGGGATAGGGCACTGCATGCAGGAAGATCACAACACTCCTGGTATTAATAGGGATAGGGCACTGCATGCAGGAAGATCACAACACCCCTGGTATCAGGGATAGGGCACTGTGTGCAGGAAGATCACAATACCCCGGAGGAGTGAGGGTCAGGCAGCTCCCCCCTGTCTGTGAAGCCAGCCTCTCACTAGTAATGCAGGGAGGGAGCTGTCTCAGACTTCACCATCCTCCCCCCCCCCCTTACCCACACACCATTCACTAGCTGGGACATGGGGGAAGTCAGGAGTGAGGGTCAGGCAGCTCCCCCCTGTCTGTGAAGCCAGCCTCTCACTAGTAATGCAGGGAGGGAGCTGTCTCAGACTTCACCATCCACCCCCCCCCCCCCCTCACCCACACACCATTCACTAGCTGGGACATAGGGGAAGTCAGGAGTGAGGGACAGGCAGCTCCCCCCTTTCTGTGAAGCCAGCCTCTCACTAGTAATGCAGGGAGGGAGCTGTCTCAGACTTCACCATCCTCCCCCCCCCCCTCACCCACACACCATTCACTAGCTGGGACATGGGGGAAGTCAGGAGTGAGGGTCAGGCAGCTCCCCCCTGTCTGTGAAGCCAGCCTCTCACTAGTAATGCAGGGAGGGAGCTGTCTCAGACTTCACCATCCTCCCCCCCCCCCTCACCCACACACCATTCACTAGCTGGGACATGGGGGAAGTCAGGAGTGAGGGTCAGGCAGCTCCCCCATGTCTGCGAAGCCAGCCTCTCACTAGTAATGCAGGGAGGGAGCTGTCTCAGACTTCACCATCCTCCCCCCCCCCCCTCACCCACACACCATTCACTAGCTGGGACATGGGGGAAGTCAGGAGTGAGGGTCAGGCAGCTCCCCCCTGTCTGTGAAGCCAGCCTCTCACTAGTAATGCAGGGAGGGAGCTGTCTCAGACTTCACCATCCTCCCCCCCCCCCCCTCACCCACACACCATTCACTAGCTGGGACATGGGGGAAGTCAGGAGTGAGGGTCAGGCAGCTCCCCCCTGTCTGCGAAGCCAGCCTCTCACTAGTAATGCAGGGAGGGAGCTGTCTCAGACTTCACCATCCTCCCCCCCCCCCTCACCCACACACCATTCACTAGCTGGGACATGGGGGAAGTCAGGAGTGAGGGTCAGGCAGCTCCCCCCTGTCTGTGAAGCCAGCCTCTCACTAGTAATGCAGGGAGGGAGCTGTCTCAGACTTCACCATCCTCCCCCCCCCCCCCTCACCCACACACCATTCACTAGCTGGGACATGGGGGAAGTCAGGAGTGAGGGTCAGGCAGCTCCCCCCTGTCTGCGAAGCCAGCCTCTCACTAGTAATGCAGGGAGGGAGCTGTCTCAGACTTCACCATCCTCCCCCCCCCTCACCCACACACCATTCACTAGCTGGGACATGGGGGAAGTCAGGAGTGAGGGTCAGGCAGCTCCCCCCTGTCTGTGAAGCCAGCCTCTCACTAGTAATGCAGGGAGGGAGCTGTCTCAGACTTCACCATCCTCCCCCCCCCCCTCACCCACACACCATTCACTAGCTGGGACATGGGGGAAGTCAGGAGTGAGGGTCAGGCAGCTCCCCCCTGTCTGTGAAGCCAGCCTCTCACTAGTAATGCAGGGAGGAGCTGTCTCAGACTGGTATCAGGGTTAGGGCACTGTGTGCAGGAAGATCACAACACTCCTGGTATTAATAGGGATAGGGCACTGTAAGAGATGACTGTAGTAGATTGAATAAAGATCTGATGTTTCTGCTCTCCTCACACCAAACAAAAACAACACACAAGCAGAGAAGCCCTTCTTACAAAGCTGAGCTAGTGAGTTAAGTAGGAGGAAAAGTAAACATACTGGTGCCAGTGTGGCTACTTAAAAAATACACTTACCAACAATCAATTACATATATTTGAACTGTGTACAGTTCCAGCCAGGACCACCTTTCTAAAATGCACAGTGATTGGCAAATTCAACATGCACTAGCATTTCAGGTGCCTGCTAACAAAAATAATAAACAAACAAGTTCTAGTCACGTGAGTGCTGATCATTACATTACTTTTTTTGTCAAGCTTCCAACTGTTTCCATTTCACATCCCCCCAACCATATTGGTAACATCAATAGATAAGAGCACAGCCAGCCAATAGGAATACATACATACATATTCATTCCTAAGTGACCTTTACTGACCTGGGAAGTGTGAACACTTTGTTTCATTTTCTGTTGGTGTTCGTTAGTTTCCAGTTCCATTTCCCATCCCCCCAACCATCACCTCAGTGGTAACCTTGGTAATATCAATAGATAAGAGGGCAGCCAGCCAATAGGAACACATATTCATTCCTAACTGACCTTCAGTGACCTGGAAAGTGTTTATTTGTATCATTTTCAGTTAGTGCGCACTAAATCGAGTTAGTGCGCACTAACGGGGAGTTAGTGCGCACTAACGGGGAGTTAGTGCGCACTAACACGATTTAACGATTTTTAACGATAAATCGTTAGAATTTCTATTGTATCGTGTTCTATAACGATTTAAGACGATATAAACATTATCGGACGATAATTTTAATCGTTGAAAAACGATTCACATCCCTACAATGAACTGCTTCCTCTAAATGCAAACTTTTGTAAAGTGACAGGGTGACAAAATAGGTGACAAGTGTTATCATGAATGGAACTAAGCACCAAAGTAGGCAAAGTAGGCTAGATATAGATATAGATATGGTTTGTGTGGGGGAGGAGTGTGTGTGTGATAGTGATGTGTGTATGTGTGCGGTGGGGGTGTTATTGATATCCATTCAGCATTTGATCATTGAGTATCAGTCAGTGCATTGCTTTTTACTGCATATGAAGGGCAGAATATTATTCTTTTTCAGTGTGTCTTGTACCTCTTCTTGGAATAATTATATTTCAGTGAATTTGTGTGCTTTTGAACTTTCGCTTCTTAGATTATTCTTTAGACAGACATAATAAGGAGGTGCAAAAAAGTAAATTTCATGCTTTTTGAAGCATTTTGTGAGATTCTGGATATTCCGACTTTTCACTGAAAGTTTTGTCATTGAATTAAAAAGGAATTCTATCATAATGACAGTCAGAGTAAATATTATAATTGTCTAGGAGAAATGAAGACACTCAGAACTGTTGTAAATCATTTTATGAAAAGCAATGTAAAAAATTCTTCATTTATGTCATGTTTTTCTGAGCATGTGGTACAGTATTTGAGGCAAAAGTGTTTTTTTTTCTATCTTCTAAATAATTCACAACAGGCAGACATTCCAGTTCTGCATTTCTTGCTTATGAAAATGTTCACTATGTATTTCTAGCTGTGTTTCATCCTTGAAAAGAATCTATTGCTGTCACCATTTCTGTCTGTTTCTTTGTAAACAACATGCATCAGGGCTCTCTCCATGGACAGATTTAACTGAATCTTCCTGAGCAAACCTTTTACTAAGATCCCAGCTCTCTTACCAAATTTCATTCTTGTTCATCCATGCAAAGCACTCCCAAAAGATGTGACTTGAGAAGCCATGCCTGAATTTGCATAAGTGGAAATGTGTCTTTCTCCCAATCTGCAAGCATACACTTTTTCCAATTGTTTTCAACAGGGAAAATTGAAAACTGTCTATTCAAATCATATATAATCCATGTTGCAAAAAAGCTTTCTGTAACTTATATATTAAAATCTCTATTCAAGGAAAGATTTTGGGTAGTCACCAGTCTGATAGTTGCTAGATATTAAAAATGCTGCTATAGGCCATTTCAGTTCACAGCGCCAGAAAGATCAAGGAGGCATCACAGGAGTATTGTTATCAACCAATCCCTCTCCTATTGCAATTTTCAGATCAGCAAGATATCAGTGGAGGTAAAATAAAATACTTAACAAGTAGCTTAATCAGCAGTCCTTGTGCTTAAATCATCCATAAACTATGCAGAACTTTTATAACCACATGACTCAAAAGCTAATTTCTGGGGCAAATTAGCAACAATGTCTAAGTCAGAGACAGGCAACTCTGTTCCAGGAGTGCCATAAACAAGTCTGGCTTTCAGGATATCCACATGTCACATGCATTTGGTATACATATGCATGCTCTGTCTCCATTGTATGCAAATCTATCTCATGCATATTCATTGTGGATGTCCTGAAATCAGACATGTCTGTGGCACTCCGGGACTGGCGTTGTCTATCCTTGATCTAAGTAATTAAGACCTGATTCACTAAAAGGTGAATTAACAGCCAGACTTGCACCAAAATTGGGAGATGGGCACACATCTAGCACATTCGCGAGTCGACCTGATTTTATAAGCTGCCCACATACGCGCACAAGTACTGATGCATGAATATCTCGCATCGGAGAAAAAAGAGGAGGAATGTGGGCAGGGCACGGGTGCTCCAGGTCGGGGCAAATAGATGTGCGCACATGTGCAGGTCTATGGCAACGTTGTAAGTTTGAGTAAAACTATTTCCAGGAATCCTTGAAGTGCTTAAGGGGGGGGGGGGGGGGGGGTGGGGGAGGGGGAGGAGTGCAGGCTGAAGAACAAGGTGGGTCATGAGGACCTAGCTATAGACTTGGAAAACTGCTGGACAAACTGGTGAAACTGATCCTGGCCTGGACATGTGCCTGTTATAAAATTCCCTTACTTGCTTGCCTCAAAGCCGACATTTCCCTCCTGTGTGTGTACATGCTTAAAATGAGACCCGGCCTATTTTATAACATGCATGCATACTCATATGATATCAAATTTCAACGCCTCTGGATGCACGCGTGTAATCTGGGTACCCATGCACCCGTTTTAAAGTTACCGTCCCTTCTTTTTCACCCCAGACAAACTATGGGAAGAAAAGCCTTAGTGAATCTGGCCCTTTACTTGAAAATATCACCACGCTGTTGAGATCATGTGGAAAGGAGCAGCATCAGAAATGTTTTTGCAAATTGCCTACCTATAGACATGAGCCAAGTGCATTGTTTGGCACAGCACAGTTGTTTGGACTGCATTTCCATTTGGAGAGTTTTCCTGGATCATCTGATTCTACTTATACTGGAATTAACAGAGCAGAAATTATTGGCAAGTAATTCCTTGGTTGAACAAGGCCCCAGAGTTATCCTAAATGAATCATCAGCTGAGAAGATAAAATTCTGAGGTATCCATTAAATGAGCTTACAAACATTATATAAGGGGTATTCTGGTAAATTAGGTGATTTTCTTTGCTTATTATATATTCACCTAGGCATTAGCTAATGAGCATATAAATGCAAACTGTTAATATTTGGTGCACTGTCAAGCCCTACTTAAGTGAATGCCTCTGTAGTAAGTTTGGATCGTAATGAACATTTCCATAAGTTCCAGGATTAAAGTATCGCAGAAATAAATGACTGGATACAGGGGAAGTTATATTAAAAAATATATCGTTAAATCTTTTCATCTATTACATAAGCAAATTATACAAAAAACTATCTAAAATATCAAGTACTAGTGATGAGTGAGCCCACTCAAAATACATTTCAATTCTTTCAGAAATTCTATCAGAAATCCAATGCAGCGCATGTTTTCAAAATGGAATTAACTTTTGAACAAAGCAACTCTTTAAAATCCAACCCCTATGATCTTCTGACCTTAAAACATTCAAACTAGTTCTATCTTCACTCCGATTTCCATCTGTAACAATTGATAATGAGAATAAGAATTTCCTTTTCATACATGCAGGGTAATTTTCAAAGTAAAATGTAAATGTAACTGTAACATACTATCATAGCAATTTTCAAAAGTCCATGTATCCGTATTCTGCATATATTAGACCAATTTTCCAAAACCTTTAAAAATTGCTACAATATATGTTATTGAATTGTAAATATGTTTTACCCACATTAAATGCACTTAATGTGGGTAAATGGGCTTTTGAAAATTGCTATGTTAGTATGTACAGTTACATTTACATTTTCCTTTGAAAATTACCCTGTAAGTTTTCTCAGTACTGAAAGCCATTCATTAAGACACTAATGAGTTTACTTATTTATTTATACAATCATATATCCCACCATTTCTACTACATTTATTCAGAGCGGGTTACACAATTTCATACATAAAAACTACAAACAAACAAGTAAAACTTTATTAAAACAAAGCTCGACTAAAAGCATCTTGAGCTGTTTTTTAAATGACCTAAGGTCTCAATCCCTTCTAAATTCAACCAGGACGGCATTCATTATTGATGGAACTAGATAAGAGAAGGATTGCTTTCAAGTTGATTGCAGGTGATATTCCTGATTGAGAGGTAATTTAAGCATCTCTGCACCCTCTGACCTATCCACTCTATTTGGTGCACATTTAGTCTGAGTGTAAGAGCCTATGGACTATCACCAGCAATTTAAATTGTGACCTACCTCTTACAGGCAGCCAGTGAAGAGCTTTTAATGCTGGAGTTATATGATCATGTATTCTGCTGCCACTGACTATCGTAGCCACAGGGTGCTGTAGCAGTTGAAAGGTCCAAAGGACCACGTGTGGTAACCCAACAAGTAAGCTCTTACAATAATCAATATGAGACAAGTGCAAAAACGACTTGGAGGGCAGCAAAGCCTCCAATGGTTCAATCAATTGAATTGTATAAAATGCAATAAGAAATGTGTAAGGAAGGCCAAGTGATTGCTGGTATGATTAAAAGGCGAGGTGATGAACTACATGCACCTTTGAGCCAGCTGAGCCACCAAGATGCACACCTCATAAAAGGAGCCATGGCTGCCACCTATTCGGCATTAAACAGCTCAAAGCCCATCCCGGAGCTGAAGCCAATCGAATCTTCTATTCTGGCTCAGAAGTGGGTGAAGAAGCTCCCCTCCACCACGCTATAGAGGGCAATGACATGTTCTTCACAGCAGAGGGCGAGGGGGGCGAGGAGGGGGGTAAGAATGCCACCTCCATCCCTCCCATCTCTGTACCCAGCGCTGTGTGGCCCAAGACGATGGGGCACTTAATCGTGTCATGCAAGGAGCAGAAACACACTTGGGGAGGACACGAATAAACCAGGAGGGAGCATCTCGAAGATCAAAGTGAAGGGCCCAAGTACCTTACAAATCAGAAAGACAAAACAAGTGCCCTTCTCTTTCCATGAACTTCTTTTTCTTTGCTTTTTTATTTTTCCTTTGTGTAAACGAGGTCTCGTTGAATATTTTCAGTCTTTAAATGGACCTGCTGGTCGAGATGGGAATTGGACTGACTGGTGTTCTAAAGCAGTAAGTTAAAGACGTTACTTGCTGGTGAGATCCTGGCACACTTTCCATTCAGAGTGGAGATGCGGCCTAGCATTTTTTTTTTATCTGAATCTAAATGTGTCCCACGCTGACCTCCATACACTCCATAAACCGAAAACCAGCATCAGTGGGAAATGCTTTTTCTCCTTATGCAAGCGTCTCCCTTTGCTTTGGAAGTTTTCTCTTTTCTTTTTCTTTTTTTTTTTTCTATGAGCATGCACAACTATCAGCATGGCTGATGCAGATGCTTTGGTGTGGGTCTCTGCTGAGGCAGCTTGCAGGCTGGCAAAGAGCTCCTGGCTCTCAGAGAACGAGTCCGATCTCTGGAGGCTAGAGTGGCAGACCTGGAGGAGCTGAGGGAGACAGAGAGGTATATAGATGAGACCTTCAGGGACATAGTAGTCCAGTCCCAACTTCAGACTGGCAGCCCTGGTGCTGCCTTGGAGGAAGAAGGTCTCATAATGGGAGAGCACCAACCAGGTGTAGCAGGAAAGGATCCTGTAGCAAGGACCTGCTCTCTAGGTGATGCATTGTCCTTTCGCACTGAGGATATCTCCCCAAGGCCTACTGCCCAGGAGGGAAGGGTTAGGTCGGCCGTCATAGTCGGTGATTCGATTATTAGGAATGTAGATAGCTGGGTGGCGGGTGGGCGTGAGGATCGCCTGGTAACATGCCTACCTGGTGCGAAGGTGGCGGACCTCACGCGTCACCTAGATAGGATTTTAGACAGTGCTGGGGAGGAGCCGGCTGTCGTGGTACACGTGGGCACCAACGACATAGGGAAATGTGGGAGGGAGGTTCTGGAAGCCAAATTTAGGCTCTTAGGTAGAAAGATTAAATCCAGAACCTCCAGGGTAGCATTCTCTGAAATGCTCCCTGTTCCACGCGCAGGTCACCAGAGGCAGGCAGAGCTCCGGAGTCTCAATGCGTGGATGAGACGATGGTGCAAGGAAGAGGGATTCAGTTTTGTTAGGAACTGGGGAACCTTTTGGGGAAGGGGGAGTCTCTTCCGAAGGGATGGGCTCCACCTTAACCAGGGTGGAACCAGACTGCTGGCGCTAACCTTTAAAAAGGAGATAGAGCAGCTTTTAAACTAGAACAAAGGGGAAAGCCGACAGTCGCTCAGCAGCGCATGGTTCGGAGAGATGTATCTTTAAAGGATACTAATGATGCATTAGAATTAGGGCATCCCGTCAGTGAGGTTCCAATAATTAGAAAAGTAGTCCAAGTGCCTGTAACTAAAAACTCACCTGAGCTAAAAAATTCTAACTTATCCCTATCAATTAAAAAGCAGAATAAAAATACAAACAAAAAACAAACTTTGAAATGTTTGTATGCTAATGCCAGAAGTCTAAGAAGTAAGATGGGAGAATTAGAATGTATAGCAGTAAATGATGACATAGACTTAATTGGCATCTCAGAGACATGGTGGAAAGAGGATAACCAATGGGACAGTGCTATACCGGGGTACAAATTATATCGCAATGACAGAGAGGAGCAGTCGGGAGGAGTTGTGGCGCTTTATGTCCGGGATGGCATAGAGTCCAACAGGATAAACATCCTGCATGAGACTAAATACAAAATTGAATCTTTATGGGTAGAAATCCCTTGTGTATCAGGGAAGACTACAGTGATAGGGGTATACTACTGTCCACCTGGTCAAGATGGTGAGATGGACAGTGAAATGCTAAGAGAAATTAGGGAAGCTAACCAAATTGGTAGTGCAGTAATAATGGGAGACTTCAATTACCCCAATATACACTGGGTAAATGTATCATCGGGTCATGCTAGAGAGATAACGTTCCTGGATGGAATAAATGATAGCTTTATGGAGCAATTGGTTCAGGAACCGACGAGAGAGGGAGCAATTTTAGATCTAATTCTCAGTGGAGCACAGGACTTGGTGAGAGAGGTAACGGTGGTGGGGCCGCTTGGCAATAGTGATCATAATATGATCAAATTTGATTTAATGACTGGAAAAGGAACAGTGTGCAAATCCAAGGCTCTCGTGCTAAACTTTCAAAAGGGAAACTTTGATAAAATGAGAAAAATTGTTAGAAAAAAACTGAAAGGAGCAGCTACAAAAGTAAAAAATGACCAAGAGGCGTGGTCATTGTTAAAAAATACCATTCTAGAAGCACAGTCCAGATGTATTCCACACATTAAGAAAGGTGGAAAGAAGGCAAAACGATTACCGGCATGGTTAAAAGGGGAGGTGAAAGAAGCTATTTTAGCCAAAAGATCTTCATTCAAAAATTGGAAGAAGGATCCAACAGAAGAAAATAGGATACAGCATAAACATTGGCAAGTTAAATGTAAGACATTGATAAGACAGGCTAAGAGAGAATTTGAAAAGAAGTTGGCTGTAGAGGCAAAAACTCACAGTAAAAACTTTTTTAAATATATCCGAAGCAGAAAGCCTGTGAGGGAGTCAGTTGGACCGTTAGATGATACAGGGGTTAAAGGGGCACTTAGAGAAGATAAGGCCATCGCGGAAAGATTAAATGATTTCTTTGCTTCGGTGTTTACTGAAGAGGATGTTGGGGAGGTACCCGTAATGGAGAAGGTTTTCATGGGTAATGATTCAGATGGACTGCATCAAATCACGGTGAACCTAGAAGATGTGGTAGGCCTGATTGACAAACTGAAGAGTAGTAAATCACCTGGACCGGATGGTATACACCCCAGAGTTCTGAAGGAACTAAAAAATGAAATTTCAGACCTATTAGTAAAAATTTGTAACTTATCATTAAAATCATCCATTGTACCTGAAGACTGGAGGATAGCAAATGTAACCCCAATATTTAAAAAGGGCTCTAGGGGCGATCCGGGAAACTACAGACCGGTTAGCCTGACTTCAGTGCCAGGAAAAATAGTGGAAAGTGTTCTAAACATCAAAATCACAGAACATATAGAAAGACATGGTTTAATGGAACAAAGTCAGCATGGCTTTACCAAGGCAAGTCTTGCCTCACAAATCTGCTTCACTTTTTTGAAGGAGTTAATAAACATGTGGATAAAGGTGAACCGGTAGATATAGTATACTTGGATTTTCAGAAGGCGTTTGACAAAGTTCCTCATGAGAGGCTTCTAGGAAAAGTAAAAAGTCATGGGATAGGTGGCGATGTCCTTTCGTGGATTGCAAACTGGCTAAAAGACAGGAAACAGAGAGTAGGATTAAATGGGCAATTTTCTCAGTGGAAGGGAGTGGACAGTGGAGTGCCTCAGGGATCTGTATTGGGACCCTTACTGTTCAATATATTTATAAATGATCTGGAAAGAAATACGACGAGTGAGATAATCAAATTTGCAGATGACACAAAATTGTTCAGAGTAGTTAAATCACAAGCAGATTGTGATAAATTGCAGGAAGACCTTGTGAGACTGGAAAATTGGGCATCCAAATGGCAGATGAAATTTAATGTGGATAAGTGCAAGGTGATGCATATAGGGAAAAATAACCCATGCTATAATTACACGATGTTGGGTTCCATATTAGGTGCTACAACCCAAGAAAGAGATCTAGGTGTCATAGTGGATAACACATTGAAATCGTCGGTTCAGTGTGCTGCGGCAGTCAAAAAAGCAAACAGAATGTTGGGATTTATTAGAAAAGGAATGATGAATAAAACGGAAAATGTCATAATGCTTCTGTATCGCTCCATGGTGAGACCGCACCTTGAATACTGTGTACAATTCTGGTCGCCGCATCTCAAAAAAGATATAATTGCGATGGAGAAGGTACAGAGAAGGGCTACCAAAATGATAAGGGGAATGGAACAACTCCCCTATGAGGAAAGACTAAAGAGGTTAGGACTTTTCAGCTTGGAGAAGAGACGACTGAAGGGGGATATGATAGAGGTGTTTAAAATCATGAGAGGTCTAGAACGGGTAGATGTTAATCGGTTATTTACTCTTTCGGATAGTAGAAAGACTAGGGGACACTCCATGAAGTTAGCATGGGGCACATTTAAAACTAATCGGAGAAAGTTCTTTTTTACTCAACGCACAATTAAACTCTGGAATTTGTTGCCAGAGAATGTGGTTCGTGCAGTTAGTATAGCTGTGTTTAAAAAAGGATTGGATAAGTTCTTGGAGGAGAAGTCCATTACCTGCTATTAAGTTCACTTAGAGAATAGCCACTGCCATTAGCAATGGTTACATGGAATAGACTTAGTTTTTGGGTACTTGCCAGGTTCTTATGGCCTGGATTGGCCACTGTTGGAAACAGGATGCTGGGCTTGATGGACCCTTGGTCTGACCCAGTATGGCATTTTCTTATCTTCTTAAAGAGAGAGGCAGACTGCCATAACCTCCCCAGAAGCACAGCATGGAGCCTGGAATGTAACCACTCCCTAGCACATGGTTCAGCAGATGTATGGAGGGTCAATGGCGCATAGTGATAGGCACAAATCTCTCCTCTGCCAGGCAGGGCTTTGGGTCATGTGGCAATGCAGTGTAAATGTGTCCCATAGGTAACTCAGGCTTTACTCTTTGTCTGTTGTCTAGTGAGCCTGTTCTCAGGTTGATTGGGTCCATGACAGTGACTGTTCACTTGTCTCCTGCACAGAAGGAGGAATTGTGAGCCACCTGGCACAACTTGTGGTCAAGCCTAGGGACGGAGGGCTTCTCATACAAACATGGGAAGGCTGGGGGATGGTTATTGTTGTTAAACGTAAGTTAGATAAAATGAATGGACCATAGGTGTGCACACAATACATTTTCATATCTGTAATTGCATTGTAACTCGCTGTTTGGTCAAATTTGGTGTGCTTGGCACAGTGTAGGCAAAAGTCATACTTTGTTTGCTGGGCTGCAGAAGGTCCCAGTATTTATTGACCTTACTGGGAGGAGGAACAGGAAAATTGCAGCACATCCTTGTCTGTTGGTTCTGTAGCACTTATCTGGGCTAGGGGTCTTTGATGGGCAGTAGTGAGTGTTGCTCAGAGCGAACTGCAGTAATAGAACAGTGAGGGGACAGCAGGTTTCCCCATGCCTTGCTGCATGTGTTTTATTTGGTAACTTCCCAAAGGTGACACATG
This sequence comes from Rhinatrema bivittatum, assembly GCF_901001135.1. Lineage (NCBI taxonomy): Eukaryota > Metazoa > Chordata > Amphibia > Gymnophiona > Rhinatrematidae > Rhinatrema > Rhinatrema bivittatum. The sequence continues at coordinate 377,824,778 of NC_042615.1, read as the reverse complement.
TGATTGCTTCTGCTGGATTCGATAAGGGGGTTCCTTACTGCAGAGGTTCTGAGAGCATTCTAGTCTGAACCCACTTAGAGACTCCAACACCATCTCAGGACCCTGCAGAAAATAAACTTAAAAATACAAATAAAGATGAGTTTTTCTCAGTTTTCATGCTCTAAATGTGATGCCATAGCGTTAAATTCTTGGTGTCCAGCTCTCTACTTGGATTTTATTTTCGGTTGTGGGGTACTTTATCTTATGATTTGCTTGCAAGTCCAAGTGCCACACCATGAGAGCAGCAGCGATGGAGGCTCCTATCCAGACCCAATGGTGATTAAGCGGCAGTGGTGGTCTTGCTGAAGGAGCTCTTTCCAGCTCACAGACCCAGTGTCTGTGAGATGTTATCCCATGTCCCCATTTAAAGGGCGCACTTCCCTAACAGTGTTCTTCACTGTGCCCTGAATAAGGATGCAAGTGATGCTATTTGTATGATTGCAACTCTAGGGCCAGGTACAGTCAGTAGGTAAGGGTAACAACATGAACAGTGTTAGAGTCTTTTTTGAAATAACTGCATGTAAGTTCAAAACAGACTTTTTTCGGAAAGAATTTATAAGAAAAGTTAAAATAAGCAGTATAATGCACTAATCAGAGCTGCCTTTCTAACTGCATTATTACAGATCACTGACTCCCATCTTGGGGATAAATTGGGTCCTAGTATTGATCACTGACTTTTAAAAGGCACCTTTTGCTTGCAACTTTTATAGGAAAAAGTGAAATGCTTAGCGAAATCACCAGGTGTACAGGAAGGGGAGCAAGGTCTGTACATAGGAAGGATATACCCTGCAACGATGGGATCATTTCTGTTCCTCCATTCCGAACAAAACTGCAAAGGACAAAGGGGAAAAAACGCTCTCATGAAGCGCCTGTTGATAAAGAGCATAGAACTGTATTTCAGTCTTTGCTCCTGGGGCGGGGATTTGGATCATGGGGCCTTATCTTGCTTGAACCCTTAATGCCCTAAGTCTAAAACCTTCCAGTGCTCCACGCTCCCTGTGCCTGACTTTCCCAGGTCTGCTTTCATCCTCATTTTTTTTTTTCATTCTACTGCTATAGAAGCTTTGTTTAAACTCAGGACCTTCTTGAAAAGAAAATAACGTAATGGTAGTTTTTTATTTCTATTGGGGAGGTTAACTTGATTCTGGCAAACATGGTTGAGAAGGAGGGGACAAAATTGCCCAAACTTAAGGAAAGAATAATTGTGTTGGTGAATATGTGAAATGATGGGGAAGCTACGAGGGCTTTTTACGTGTATTGTGTGTGTGCGTGTGTACATTGTGCTCTGGATTTACCTCAGTGGAAATACAAAGGTGCAGAGGGTTTAAAGTAGCAGTGATAAAACAGAAGAAAAAAAAAACCTAGATAATACAATTGTTAGTTCACCTAAAGTCAAGATCCATCATGTTCACTCTGAACTTTACCAAATCTCTGCTGAAATATTAGTTTCCGAAAGCTTCTTCTGCATAGCCACGTTCACACGTCTGACTCTGAAACCATCAGCCTGCTGCTCCTAATCACTGTCTGAGGCCGACCACACACATAGGGCCAGATTTTAAGAGTTACGCATGGGCATAGATTTGTGCACGCAACCCGGCACGCACAATGGCTTTCCCCATTCCCTCCACCTCCCCACCTTCCCCTCCCTTCCCCTACCTAACCCGCCCCCCAGCCCTACCTAACCCCCCCCCTCACCTTTGTTAAAGAAGTTGTGCCTGCCTCTGGGCAAGCGTAGGTTGCGCGCGCTGCTGAGTGCCAGCGCATGATCCCCTGGCCTAGAGGACCTACGGAGGCCTCTGGTCATGCCCCCGCCCCGGACCGCCCATGCCACACGCCTTTTTTCAAGCCCCGGGACATACGCACGTCCTGGGGCTTGCATGCATCGCCAGGCCTATGCAAAATAGGCCTGGTGCGCATAACACCCTGCGTGCGTAAATCCAGCTGGATTTACACATGCAGGGCTTTTAAAATCTGGTTCATAGTGTGAACAGATGAAGAGTGGGCTTGGGAAAGGATATTAAAAAAAAAAAAGATAGGATGTGGTCAGGAGAGGTACAGGCCATGTCCTTAGGATGAGATGATTTACCTGGCTCCACATCATCAGGAATAGACTGACCCATTTCTGGTTTTACCTGCACTGCAATAGGCCAAAACCAGGATGAGGATCAACTATCCTGAAAAAAAAATAATAAACACAGTTGACAATCATATTTAGGACTAAGATCAAATGAAAGAGTATTATCACTAAGAAAGAAACAAGATGATGATATTTTGGAGAATCGAGCTAGTACTGCTACTTTAAATTCACTTTCAAAGCTACCACATTTAGATCCAGCAGGTTTTTTTAATTTAAAATTTGCTAAATTGAATTAAAGATTGAATAAAAAAAAAGTGAGGTGAAAGAGACTATTTTAGCCAAAAGATCTTCCTTAAAAAAATTGGAAGAAGGATCCATCTGATGAAAACAGGAAAAAGGTCTTTAAAATCATGAGAGATTTTGAACGAGTAGATGTGACTTGGTTATTTACACTTTCGAATAATAGAAGGACTAGGGGGCATTCCATGAAGTTAGCAAGTAGCACATTTAAGACTAATTGGAGAAAATTAATTTTCACTCAACGCACAGTAGAGCTCTGGAATTTGTTGCCAGAGGATGTGGTTGGTGCAGTTAGTGTAGCTGGGTTCAAAAAAGGTTTAGATAAGTTCTTGGAGGAGAAGTCAATTAACGGCTATTAATCAAGTTTACTTAGGGGTAGATTTTTAAAAAAAGCGCGATCGCGTACTTTTGTTGGCGCACCAGGCGCAAACAAAAGTACGCTGGATTTTATAAGATACGCGCGTAGCCGCACGTATCTTATAAAATCCTGAATCAGCGCGCGCAAGGCTGCCGATTTTGGGCAGCCGGCGTGCGCCGAGCCGCGCAGCCTGCCTCCGTTCCCTCCGAGGCCGCTCCAAAATCGGAGCGGCCTCGGAGGGAACTTTCTTTCGCCCTCCCCTCACCTTCCCCTCCCTTCCCCTACCTAACCCTCCCCCCCCCCCGGCCCTATCTAAACCCCCCCACACCTTTATCCATGGATTTACGCCTCCCAGAGGGAGACGTAAATCCACGCGTGCCAGCAGGTTGCTGGCGCGCCGAGACCCGACCCGGGGGCTGGTCCGGAGGGCGCGGCCACGCCCCCGGAACACCTTGGGCCTAAACCACGCCCCCGGGCCCACCCCCGAAACGCCACATCCCGCCCCCAAAACGACGCGTTGTTTGGCCCCACCCCCCGACACGCCCCCTAAAAAAAACCCCGGGACTTACGCATGTCCCAGGGCTCTGCGCGCACTGGCGGCCTATGCAAAATAGGCGCGCCGGCGCACGAAGGCCCTGCTTGCGTAAATCCGGGTGGATTTACGCGAGCAGGGCTTTTAAAATCCGCCCCTTAGGGAATAGCCACTGCTATTAATTGCATCAGTAACATGGGATCTTCTTAGTGTTTGGGTAATTGCCAGGTTCTTGTGGCCTTGTTTGTCCTCTGTTGGAAACAGGATGCTGGAGTTGATGGACCCTTGGTCTGACCCAGCATGGCAATTTCTTATGTTATGTTCTTATGTTCTTAAGTATAGCATTGGTAAGTAAAATGTAAAACATTGATAAGGAAGGCTAAAAGAACAGTGGAAAAGAAGTTGGCTGTAGAAGCAGAAACTCATAATAAAAACTTTTTAAAATATATATGAAGCAGGAAGACTATGAGGGAATCAGTTGGACTGGTAGATGATTGTGGGGTTAAAGACTAAACTAATTTTTTGCTTTGGTGTTTACTGAGTAGGATGTTGGAGAGATACCCATTCTGGAGACAGTTTTCAAGTGTGACGAGTCAGATGAACTGACCCAAATCATGGTGAACATGGAAGATGTAGTAGACCAGATTGACAAACTGAAGAGTAGCAAATCACCTGGACCAGATGGTACATATCCCAGGGTTCTGAATGAACTAAAAAATGAAATTTCAGACTTATTACAAGAAATTTGTTAACTATCAGTAAAATCATTCTTTATACCTGAAGACTGGAATGTGGCCAATGTAACCCCAATATTTAAAAAGGACTCCATAGGTGATCTGGGAAACTAAAGACTAGTGAGCCTGACTTCAGTGCCAGGAAAAGTCATGGAACTATCATAGAGAATAAAATTACAGAAAATATAGATAGACATGATTTAATGGGACATAGCCAGCATGGATTTACCCAAGGATAGTCTTGTATCACAAATCTGCTACATTTTTTTTGAAGCGGTCAATAAGCATGTGGATAAAGGGATACTGAAAGATGTGGTGTATTTGGATTTTGAGATGGCATTTGACAAAGTCCCTCATGAGAGGCTTCTAAGAAAACTAAAAAGTTATGGGAGAGGAGGAGATGTCCTTTTTTGGATTTCAAATTGGTTAAAAGACAGGAAACAGAGAATAGGATTAAATGGTCAGTTTTCACAGTGGAAAAAAGGTAAACAGTGGAGTGCCTCAGGGATCTGTACTTGAATCAGTGCTTTTTAATATATTTATAAATGACATAGAAAGAGGTACAATCAGTGAGGTGATCAAATTAGCAGATGACAGAAAATTATTCAGAGTAGTTAAATCACAAGTGGAATGTGATAAATTGCAGGAGGACCTTGTGAGACTGGAAGATTGGGTATCCGTATGGTAGCTGAAATTTAATGTGGATAAGTGCAAGGTGATGCAAATAAGGAAAAATAACCCATTCTGTAGCTGAACGATGTTAGGCTCCATTTTAGAAATTGCCACCCAGGAAAAAGATCTGGGCATCATAGTTGATATTTCATTGACATTGTTGGCTCAGTGTATTGTGGCAGTCAAAAAAGCAAACAGAATGTTAGAAATTATTAGGAAGGGAATGGCGAATAAAATGGAGGATATCATAATGCCTCTGATTCGCTCAATACTTAGACCGCATCTTGAATACTGTGTGCAATTCTGGTCACTGCATCTCAAAAAAGATATAGTTTCACTGGAGAAAGTACAGAGAAGCGAGCTGAAAATTATAAAAGGGAATGGAACAGGGGGAAGGAGAGTGGAGAGAGACCCCGAGGAGGTCTGCAACTACGGCACCTGAATTCCAGCTGACGGAGGGTGAGGTCTCGTCCAGGCCCGACAGGAGCCGCCACTGACGTCATCTGAAGGGGATGGTAGGCTTTAAAACCGCCCCTTCCTGCAACCAAATTCGGGGGAAGGAGAGTGGAGAGAGACCCCGAGGAGGTCTGCAACTACGGCACCTGAATTCCAGCTGACGGAGGGTGAGGTCTCGTCCAGGCTCGACAGGAGCCGCCGCTGACATCATCTGAAGGGGACGGTAGGCTTTAAAACCGCCCCTTCCTGCAACCAAATTCGGGGGAAGGAGAGTGGAGAGAGACCCCGAGGAGGTCTGCAACTACGGCACCTGAATTCCAGCTGACGGAGGGTGAGGTCTCGTCCAGGCCCGACAGGAGCCACCGCTGACGTCATCTGAAGGGGACAGTAGGCTTTAAAACCGCCTTTTCCTGCGGCGCGCAGCTGCCGCCGGCGCGCTGCCGAAGCCGCACGTAGCTTTGTTTTTACATCAGGCTTGCAGAATTGTTCCTCCGTTAATATGGACTTTTGTGAGTAACAAGTTTCTTTTAATTATTAAATCTCTCCTCCGCTCTCTGAATACCCCCGTTAAGTAATTCCTATACATTAGTTAATAGTTCTAGAGATATTTGAAGTGGAACTCCCTTGAGTGGATTACTTGACTTTGCAATACCTATGCCTTATTCTAAAAGGAAGGCGAGGATCAGGGAACTAGCTTCTGGTACCCCGGCCTCAGATATCCTACAACCTAAAATTGAGGGGTTCATGCTTCCGGCAGTGGTTACTTTAGCCCCGTGGCAGTCCTTGGCCTTCGATCCAGAGGAGCGGCTAGATCAATCGCCGGACACACAAATCACCCTAAGTCCCGGAGCTCCGTCTCCCCCCCCCCCCCCCTTTTTCCCTCAGAAGTATTGTTCCCGGAATCCGGTGCAGAGGGGTTCACGGAGGGCTTAATACAGGGGGATGGAAAATTGACTCCCCTTGTAGCTAAAGCCTCTACTCCTATAGAGAAAAAAGAAACATCGGGGGAATTGGGAAGTGCTACTGAAAACCAAAGATCTGAGTTAAATTTACTACGCCCTGCTATTCCTAAGCCTACTGAAATCACAATGGACTCTATATGGACTGCAATAATGGTTTTAGAAAAATCGGTATCCTCACTAGTAGATGTTACTTCTAGCTTGGTGGGAAAATCTTTGCGTATGGAATCTAATATTACTTTAAATATGAAAAATATAGCTGAATTAGATCAGAAGGTTACTACATTGCAGAAAAATCAAGTACAACTGATTAAGTCCGATATGATACAACAAAGAAAATTGGAAAATATAGAAAATTCCATTAGATATTTAAATCTTCGTATTCTCAATTTTCCATTACTAGAAAAGGTATCTCCCTTAGAAATGTTTAAAAAGTATTTATTGGAAGTATTAAAAATTCCTAAAGAGTTGATGCCTACATTAGCTAAAGTATATATAATTAAGACGCTTTTGACAACATCCAAGGATGGTTCACCAGAACCAGAGCTAGACTTAACACAATTCCTAGAAACATCTATGGAAGTAAAGATCAATCAGAGAGGAACCTTGTTTATACAATGTGTATTTGCTCAAGATAGAGAAATGATATTAAAAGCCTTCTTCCGCAATAGGAAATTACCTTTTTTTGGTCAGTCCATATGGGTCTTTCCAGATATTACTCGCTCCACTCAGGAACGAAGGAAAAAGTTTCTTACTATGCGAGATGAAGTAGTAGGTATGGGAGCGAAGTTTAGTCTTAGGTTCCCATGCCAATGTGTAGTGAATAGACAGGGTGTTAAAAATGTATACTTTGAACCTGAGTTACTGCGAAATTATCTAGACTCTAGACCCTTGTGAATTCAAGTTAGGAACTGTCTTGATTATGGTATAATTAAGTGATATGTAACACTAATATCTCTAGCACTATTATTTCTTCTCATAACAATTTATTTTTCTTGAACACTCAGGATAGGAATTGCTTTTCGTTTCATTAATATTACATAGTAAATCTGCAGCCTAGCTGTTTTATTTAGTAAAAGGATTATTCCCATTGCCAAGAAATTGGTATAATGTGATTTCAAAGGAACTGTAAAATTTACTTGTATCTTTCCTGAAATATACCTGTATTGTTGGTAAAATTCTATAAATAAAAAATTTAAAAAAAAAAAAGGGAATGGAACAGCTCTCCTAAGAGGAAAGACTAAAGAGGTTAGGGCTGTTCAGCTTGGAGAAGAGACGGCTGAGGGGGGATATGAGAGAGGTGTTTAAAATCATGAAAGGACTTGAATGGGTAAATGTGAAACAGATATATATTCTTTTGGATAATACAAGGACTGGGGGGTATTCCATGAAGTTAGCAAGTAGCACATTTATAACAAATCAGAGAAAATTCTTTTTCACTCAGTTAAGCTCTGGAATTCATTGCAGAGAATGTGGTTAAGGCATCTAGTATATCTGGGTTTAAAAAAGGCTTGGGTATGTTCCTGGAGTTTAAGTTCATAAACTGTTATTAATCAATAGGGAATAGCCACAGCTTATTGCTGGCTTTTATAGCATAGGATCTATTTCATTTTTGGGTACTTGCCAGGTACATGTCACTTGGATTGGCCACTGTTGGAGACTGGATGCTGGGCTTGATCAACTCTTGGTCTGAACCAGTATGGCATATCTTATGACAGGGGGTGGGAGAGTTAGGGGATGGGGAAGGGAGGTTAGGTTAGGGGGTTAGGAAGTTCCCTCCCAGGCCACTCTGAAATCAGAGTGGCCTGGGAGGGAACGGGTGAAGGTTGTGGGCATCAGCGTGTGCAGGGTGCACAATTGTGCACCCCCTTGCACGCGCCTACCTCCGATTTTATAACATGCACACATGGACGCCCGCATGTAGCTTTTTAAAATTTACTCCTGAGGGAACACCATGACTAAGTTAACGTGTCATCACCTCCCCTAAATCTCCTGAAACAGGGAAACATAAATGAATATCATCCAGGTAAATTATAAAGATTAGTCCCAAATGTTCCGAAACCTGATAAAGTAGCTGTATCTAAATATTAAATGATATGGAAGATCGTGCTGAACCTCAGGGTCCACCAGTTTTCAAACCATATCACTCATTTGCATCACTGCCTGATCTAACCTGCACCTGTCACTCTGAAAGAAAGAGTAAAACCACATCAGAACTGTACCCTTAATACCCAGATCTGGTAATCTACTGAGCAAGTAGGGATGACTTACAGTATCAAATGCAAATTATATATCCTGAAGGATGAATATAGTCTATCCAAACCGATCTATCTCCCTTAACAGATCATGCAAAGACAGAAGTAATGTCTCGAGGGCTGGCTTAGACAGCTATTGCTCAAAAATTCAACCAGCTCAATCACCTTCCCTAGGGAGCAAAGGCTGGAAATTGGCCTATAACTTGACAGTCTATCTGATAGAAGATTCCCTTTCTTAATATAGGGTGCACAGCAGCAAGCTTAAAAATAGAATGCATTTCAATAAAGAAAGATTAGCAATCCTCCATATTGCCTGAGTAAAAATATCTTTCAAGCTACAAATATCCAGTCATCAAGAGGAGAGCACACAGTTTTAACTTTCTGCATATTACTAATCACTTCTACTCATGATACATTTGGAAACTCTACCCACATCCCAGAAGAATCATCCCTCTAAGTGAAAAAAGCCAGTTGATTTTGAGCAATACTACGCCCAGTAAGCTGTAGCACTTTGCCCTCACAGACGTCCAAAGAACTGTCACAAGTAAAATATTCTTTGTTATGCCTATTTCAGGGCACTAATAATGCTATTTACTATGGCAAAAAGTGCCAGTGGATGATCAAAGACTACCTTAATTTTATTATGAAAAATGTACATCTCTGAAACCTAAATGCAGATTGATAACCCAGCCTACATTGATGGTACTCAGGTCTGGCTGTCTCAGGTGGATGTTTGTGCCACTGCCATTCAGCACTAGTGAAGAACAGCCACTTTTTTTTCTCCAAAGATTCAAACTGAACCAGGGCACCCATGGATTAGTGCTAACTTCTGAATTACTTCTTAAAGGGGCTACCCTCTCTATAACATCTCTCACTGTTTATCAAAAAAAAATTAGCCTACAATTGTCACAGATCCCATGGACACATTTGGCTCTAATACAGCAGCTTTTAAAATTAGCCTCAGCTGTGCTTCCCAGTTATTAGCACAGATCTCTGTAACTAACTGCTAACTTCACCTTAATTAGTTCTCTGTCAAAGCTCTCCAAAATACAATTCCCAGGAGCCCTGTGCTTCTTGTTCCATCTGGATTTCTAGTACTCTAGCCACCTCTAGTTTATTTTTCCTTTCCCCTTGAAGCAGTGTTCTCCCTGGTTCTTATTTCAGAGATCCCTCTCCCTTCTGGCATCTCTAACTGTCCTGTCTCTCCAGGCTGCATTAGCATGAGTGAAGCCTCTTCTTCACAGTCTGTCAATAAATTCTATAAACTTGGTGAATGTAGGCAAAGGTCTGTTGAAACAATGATATTCCTTATTTTCTGTCCAGGCTTGAATGCGTCCCCTGAAAATGACCAAATGATCTTCCTTATCTGAAAGGCCAGAGGAAAGTATGGAAGAATACAGGTTACAGTTTTTTTTCAATGTTATGTGTGGGCTTATGCTGCAACAAGGACCCACAATCAGAGTACAATGCCCTCTTGAATGCCCTGCACATTCAATGATAAAGATAACCCTTCTCTAAGTATCTTATATCCTTTGTTCGTGCCTGTATCCTATATTCTACTGAGGAGGAACATGTTTGCTGAAGGCAGAAAAATTGACTGACAGGAAGATTGCACTTAAGTGTTCTGGGATGACAACTGGTGAACTACAAGAGATTATTTGTGATCAGTTGGCTTATGAAATAACATAGTTGTAAACCCAGGAGAATTCCAAGTAATGAGAATGTCCAGAAATGATACTGTATTTCTATCAAATTGTAGAGCAAACCAAAAGTTTGAATCACAATGATTGAGCCAGTGATGAAACTCCAATAAGCCCTATTTTGCCCTGGACCAAATAATAGCACATCATCGATGTATCACTTCCATAACAATATAATGTAGACTGTCACCTGAGGCATAAAGTCATTTTTTCTTCAAATCTGCTAACATAAAAATATATTCCATTATTTACTTATTTAAAAATACTTAGTGTCCACTTAAAGTAGGCCAGTCAACTAAACAGATAACTACAAATTAAATGTCATCATAAAACTCATCAATAAAAGTTACATTAAAATAAAAAAAAAGTGTTGATTAAATAGACATTTAAGGCAGGATGAACTTCATACAGTAATTTCTATACTACCTAACATCAAAAGCTTCCAAATACATTATTTTCCTAAGTTGTTTTCAAAACATTGGGTGCTCTTTGGGTACAAATATGGCATCCATTGCAATGCCTTTGATTTGGGGATAAAAAGTCTTATCAAAATAGAAACAATTGTTAAACATAATGATATGAGCAAGTCTATATGCACATTCAACAGGTATTAACAGGAAAAATATCTCCCAGACTTTCTTAAATGATTTCCATTGCTGATCCCTGAGGAACATCAGTAAAAAGAGCCTTCATATCAATTATGGTTATCAAAATTGAAGGCTGCTCAAACATTAGCCATTCCAAAATATTGATTATATGAAGGGAACTTCGAACGTAAGGAGTGCTTCAAAATAGTGGGTTTTGGCAATTTATCATGGAAAAGTGATATGGGTTTTAAAAGTGATGACCAGAAAGGCTCTGTCTATAAGAGCGTATATATATTTCCTTACAGCTACTGTAATTTTATTTATTTATTCTTCTCAAGCAGAGAACCAATCATAGTCTGGATCTTAAAAGTGGTATAATTATCAAGCATCATGTAATATGGTGACTTAGAAATACTATAGCATGACTCATGCACATATAGATCATCTTTTAGGGGAATTTCATTTACTGTTGGCCTCAGTGTATCATGTGCCTTTGTGAATGGAAGGCTTTCCCTATTTAATAAATGCCTAGAAGAATCAAATGATTTATTCCACTCAATGAGAAGGTAGTGGTTGAATTTAACTTTTACTAGTTGAGAAGACATCAGATGACAAATACACAGTGATATAAAAGTGTCCTCCAGTTTTAAACATGGGATCTCTTAATGTGCTCAGGAAGGAAATGGAACTTGATGTTTTTTCACAAAAGAAAAGATTAAAACCACTGGATAAAATTTTTTGATCCCCTAAGGCAGGGGCTGCCAAATGCAGCTATGTAAGGATATTGAGATAAGAATCATATGGGCATTAACATTTTGAGATGGGAACCCCAGTAATGGTGATATAGAAGCATTCCAAGAAGGGTTTTGTGAACCATATGGATCACTTAAGTATTGAGATTGTTGGGGATACCGAGAAAAATGACAAACGACTGAGAATTTAACCTCCACTACATTGTCTGAGTCAGTTTGCAAAGCAGTTTCTTCTTACAACACTGTAATCTCTTTAGGCTTAGACATAGTCTTTTCCTTACCCATCCTGTAAGGCATACCAAACCCTAGCCTTGAATCAACCCTAGAATTTGCTAAGTTCCTGCACTCATTCTGCAGAACATCTCTGGCTACAATCCATTACCTATGAAGATTTAATACATTTCAAATTCATGCTGACCACCTTCCAGTCTGCTACTACACTTGTCAAAATAAGACTACTATGTCCATCTGACAATCTTTATTGCATCCAACTCTCACTGTCACTTTGACATACTCAATTCAATCCTCAAACTTCTCTCCCCTCCCTCACCTCCTTCACTCTGTGCCCAGACTATGGCTGACTACTTCCATGACAAAATTAACAAAATTAGTCATGAGTTCTCAACCAGGTCACCTCCACCACTCTTTCCCCCACTTCTTTCCTCTACCTTTTCCTAAGCCTGCACCACTCCCTTCTACTTTTCTGTGCTGTGGTTGTGGACCCTTGGGCCGGGATGAGTGATGATGTAACCACCGAGGGATTGCCCCCAATGGATCTCATCTCCGGTAGGTAGAGTTGGTGAGGACAACCCAGCAAGACTTGGTGGATGGAGGATAACCAATGGGACAGTGCTATATCAGGGTACAAATTATATCGCAATGATAGGGAGGATCAACTTGGTGGGGGTGTGGCACTTTATGTCCGGGAGGGTATAGAGTCCAACAGGATAAAGATAATATAAGAGACTAAATGCTCAGTAGAATCATTTGTGTGTTGGGTAAGAGTATAGTGATAGGAGTAAACTACCGTCCACCTGGACAAAATGGTCAGACAGATGATGAAATGCTAAGAGAAATCAGGGAAGCAAACCAATTTGGCAGTGCAATAATAATGGGAGATTTCAATTACCCAAATATTGACTGGGTAAATGTAACATCAGGACTTGCTAGAGACATAAAGTTCCTGGATATAATAAATGATTGTTTCATGGAGCAATTGGTTCAGGAACCAACAAGAGAGGGAGCTATTTTAGATTTAATTCTTAGTGGAATGCAAGATTTGGTGAGAGAAGTAATGGTGGTGGGGCCACTTGGCTACAGTGATCATAACATGAACAAATATAAACTAATAACTGGTAGGGGGACAATAAGTAAATCTGCAGCTCTAACACTAAATTTTAAAAAGGGAAACTTTGATAAAATGAGGAAAATAGAAAAAAACTGAAAGGTGCAGTTACAAAGGTTAAAAGTGTTCAACAGGCATGGACATTGTTTAAAAATACAATCCTAGAGGCGCAGTCCATATGTATTCCGTGCATTAAGAAAGGAGGAAGGAAGGCAAAACGATTACCATCATGGTTAAAAGGTGAGGTGAAAGAGGCTATTTTAGCCAAAAAAACATCTTTCAAAAATTGGAAGAAGGATACATTTGAAGAAAATAGGATAAAACATAAGCATTGTCAAGCACGTGTAAAACATTGATGAGACAGGCGAAGAGAGAATTTGAAATGAAATTGGCCAAAGAGGCAAAAACTCATAATAAAAACTTTTTTAAATATATCCAAAGCAAGAAACCTGTGAGGGAGTCGGTTGGACCATTAGATGACCGAGGGGTTAAAGGGGCTCTTAGGGAAGATAAGGCCATTGCAGAAAGACTAAATTAATTCTTTGCCTCCGTGTTTACTAATGAGGTTGTTGGGGAGATACCAGTTCCAGAGATGGTTTTCAGGGGTGATGAGTCAGACAAACTGAATGAAACCACTGTGAACCTGGAAGATGTAGTAGGCCAGATTGACAAACTAAAGAGTAGCAAATCACCTGGACCGGATGGTATGCATCCTAGGGTTCTGAAGGAACTCAAAAATGAAATTTCAGATCTATTAGTTAAAATTTGTAACCTATCATTAAAATCATCCATTGTACCTGAAGACTGGAGGGTGGCCAATGTAACCCCAATATTTAAAAAAAGGCTCCAGGGGTGATCCGGGTAACTATTGACCAGTGAGCCTGGCTTCAGTGCCGGGAAAAATAGTGGAAACTATTCTCAAGATCAAAATCGTAGAGCATATAGAAAGACATGATTTAATGGAACATAGTCAACATGGATTTACCCAAGGGAAGTCTTGCCTAACAAATCTGCTTCATTTTTTTGAAGGGGTTAATAAATATGTGGATAAAGGTGAACCGGTAGATGTAGTGTATTTGGATTTTCAGAAGGCGTTTGACAAAGTCCCTCATAAGAGGCTTCTAAGAAAACTAAAAAGTCATGGGATAGGAGGCGATGTCCTTTTGTGGATTACAAGCTGGTTAAAAGACAGGAAACAGAGAGTAGGATTAAATGGTCAATTTTCTCAGTGGAAAAGGGTAAACAGTAGAGTGCCTCAGGGTGCCTCAGGGTGCTTTTCAATATATATATAAATGATCTGGAAAGGAATACGACGAGTGAGGTTATTAGGGATGTGAATCGTTTTTTGATGATTTAAAATATCGTCCTATATATTTTAAATCGTCAAAAATCGTTAGAGGCGATATATAATAGGAATTCCCCCGATTTATCGTCAAAAATCGTAAATCTGGGGAAGGGGGAGGAAAGGGGGAGGGCGGGAAAACCGGCACACTAAAACAACCCTAAAACCCACCCCGACCCTTTAAAATAAATCCCCCACCCTCCCGAACCCCCCCAAAATGTCTTAAATTACCTGGGGTCCAGTGGGTGGTTTCGGTGTGATGTTCCACTCTCGGGCCACGGGTGCGTTGATAGAAATGGCGCCGGCACTACCTTTGCCCTGTCATATGACAGGGCAAAGGTAGCGCCGGCGCCATTTTGGTTCCTGTCCCCCGACGTCATGAGCGTAGGAGATCACACCAGGACCCCCGCTGGACCCCCAGGGAATTTTGGCCAGCTTGGGGGGGCCTCCTGACCCCCACAAGACTTGCCAAAAGTCCAGCGGGGGTCCGGGAACTACCTCCTGCACTCGAATCGTGTTGCCGTACGGCCGGCGCCATTTTGCAAAATGGCGCCGGACATATGGCCATATTGCCGTATTGCAAAATGGCGCCAGCCGTACGGCAACAAGATTTGAGTGCAGGAGGTCGTTCCCGGACCTCTGCTGGACTTTTGGCAAGTCTTGTGGGGGTCAGGAGGCCTCCCCAAGCTGGCCAAAAGTCCCTGGGGGTCCAGCGGGGGTCCGGAAACGACCTCCTGCACTCGAATCGTTTTGCCGTATGGCCGGCGCCATTTTGCAAAATGGCGCCGGCCATATGGCCATTTTGCAATCCGGCAACACGAGTCAAGTGCAGGAGGTCGTTACCGGACCCCCGCTGGACTTTTGTCAAGTCTTGTGGGGGTCAGGAGGCCCCCCCAAGCTGGCCAAAAGTCCCTGGGGGTCCAGCGGTCGTCCAGGAGCGATCTCCTACGCTCGTGACATCGGGGGACAGGAACCAAAATGGCGCCGGCGCTACCTTTGCCCTGTCATATGACAGGGCAAAGGTAGCGCCGGCGCCATTTCTATCAACGCACCCGTGGCCCGAGAGTGGAACATCACACCGGGACCCCCCCACTGGACCCCAGGTAATTTAAGACATTTTGGGGGGGTTTGGGAGGGTGGGGGATTTATTTTAAAGGGTCGGGGTGGGTTTTAGGGTTGTTTTAGTGTGCCCGAGAGTGGAAGATCACACCGGGACCTCCCCCACTGGACCCCAGGTAATTTAAGACATTTTGGGGGGGGTTCGGGAGGGTGGGGGATTTATTTTAAAGGGTCGGGGTGGGTTTTAGGGTTGTTTTAGTGTGCCGGTTTTCCCGCCCTCCCCTGATTTACACGATATTTAAAAAAACAAAACTGCGACGATCCGATTCCCTCCCCCCCCAGCCGAAATCGATCGTTAAGATGATCGATCACACGATTCACATCTCTAGGGGTTATCAAATTTGCGGATGATACAAAATTATTCAGAGTAGTTAAATCACAAGCAGACTGTGATACATTTCAGGAGGACCTTGCAAGACTGGAAGATTGGGCATCCAAATGGCAAATGAAATTTAATGTGGACAAGTGCAAAGTGTTGCATATAGGGAAAAATAACCCTTGCTGTAGTTATAAGATGTTAGGTTCCATATTAGGAGCTACCACCCAGGAAAAAGATCTTGGCATCATAGTGGATAATACTTTAAAATCGTCGGCTCAGTGTGCTGCAGCAGTCAAAAAAGCAAACAGAATGTTAGGAATTATTAGGAAAGGAATGGTTAATAGAACGTAAAATGTCATAATGCCTCTATATCGCTCCATGGTGAGACCACACCTTGAATACCATGTAAAATTCTGGTCGCCACATCTCAAAAAAGATATAGTTGCGTTGGAGAAGGTACAGAGAAGGGCAACCAAAATGATAAAGGGGATGGAACAGCTTCCCTATGAGGAAAGGCTGAAGAGGTTAGGGCTGTTCAGATTGGAGAAGAGACGGCTGAGGGAGGATATGATAGAGGACTTTAAGATCATGAGAGGTCTTGAATGAGTAGATGTGACTCGGTTATTTTCACTTTCAAATAATAGAATGACTAGGTGGGATTCCATGAAGTTAGCAAGAAGCACATTTAAGACTAATCGGAGAAATTTCTTTTTCACTCAACGCACAATAAAGCTCTGGAATTTGTTGCCAGAGGATGTGGTTAGTGCAGTTAGTGTAGCTGGGTTCAAAAAAGGTTTGCATAAGTTCTTGGAGGAGAAGTCCATTAATGGCTATTAATCAATTTTACTTAGGGAATAGCCACTGCTATTAACTGCATCAGTAGCATGGGATCTTCTTAGTGTTTGGGTAATTGCCAGGTTCTTGGGGCCTGGTTTTGGCCTAGGTTGGAAACAGGATGCTGGGCTTGATGGACCCTTGGTCTGACCCAGCATGGCAGTTTCTTATGTTCTTATGTTCATCTATACCACCCCTCGTTCCCTGCAGGTTGAGCCCTTGGGTGCCAGGGCCAGCAGGACTTAGGTGCGGGTGCCTCATTGAATACGATGAAGCTGTGGATGAAGACATGGTCAGAGGTCCGGGTCTGGGCTGGCAGCGAAGGCGTGGAACGGGGTCCATTCTGAAGATCTGGGGCAGGCAGCAGGCAAGGAAGAGTGAAGTACCAGGCCAAGGGTCAAGATGGACAGCAGACAAGCAGAGACAAGAAGAGGTCAAACCAAGATATCAAGCCGAGGACGGGGTCACAGGAACTGAGGATCAAGGAGAAGACCCGAGACAGGAACAAAGGTATGGGCAGGAAAGCAGGAATTGGTATGCCAGGACAGGACTCAGGAACTCAAGGACTGGAGCAGAAGCAGGAACGGAACTAGGATCAGGATCACGGCAGGAACGAGAGACAGAAATACCTCCAGTACCTTAATGTAATCCGCTTTGAAGCGCTGAAAAAAAAAGTGCAAAAAATGGAATATAAATAAATAAAATATGGAACAGCAACAAGCACTCTGAGGAGACGATCTGTTGCAAAGACAAAGAGCTGGAGACTATTGTGGGGTTTAAATACCCCTCTGGAGTGATGTCATCTCTTGGGGCTGGGCCAAGGTTTCCCTCTGCGCCCCATTAAAAGGGGGAGTCTCCCGTGTGCGCGTGCCTAGGGAGAGCCCCGCTGGACAGAGGAGGATGGCATTTGCAGCCACGTGGAAGGCTGCAGTTGGTCTTCCGTGGAGCAGGGCACGCTGTGCCAGACTGCAGCAGCAGCTGGCGGTGGAGAAGGTAGGGGGGACTGGCCGAGGCCTGCCGTAGCCAGGAGGAGCAACAGTATCCCCCTTACGCCTCTCACAGAAGGGCCGGGCTTGCCGGGGTGTGTGCGATGGAAGTACTGGAGTAAGATTTACCCAAGATATTGGACAATGGCTCCCACGAGTTCTCTTCAGAACCAAAGCTTTCCCAGGAGATCAAATATTCCCAGTGCCTGTGATTTCGACGGACATCCAGAATATCCCGGACCTGGTGGACAGGGCCATCTTCAGAAACAATCTCTGGAGGCTTGGGTGGAGTGGCGTGGAAAGCAGAGAGTATCAAGGGCTTCAATAGGGATACATGAAAGGAATTATGTATCTGGAGACTGGTGGGAATCCGTAAGCGATAGTTCAGTGGACCCAGCAGATGTTCACTGACAGAGAATTGTCCAATGTACCTAAGTGCCAGCTTCATTGATGGAACCCGAAGGTGAATGTGGTGGGTGCTGAGCCAAACCCGGTCCCCCAGGTTAAAGAGTGGAGCAGGACGTTGGCGCTTATCTGACATGGGCTTGGCTGAATTGGCAGCTTTCAACAGGTTAGTGTTAGTTGCCTCCCACAGCTCATGCAACTGTTCGGCCATGAGCTGGGCTGCTGGAGAAGGTACAGAGAGAGGCAAGGGCAAGGAAGGCCTTGGATGTTTGCCATAAACAACTTGAAAGGGAGAAGTTCCAGTAGCAGAGTGCACATGTGAATTGTGTGAAAAATCTGCCCATGGAAGTAGTGTGGCCCAGTCATCATGAGCGGAGGAAGGTCTTCAACCCCTGGTTGATTTGTTCGGCTTGCCCATTCCCTTGAGGGTGAAAGGCTGTAGTGAAGTCCAACTGCACACTGAATGTTTTGCACAATACGTGCCAGTATTTGGCCATGAATTGGGGACCACGATCAGACGCGATGTGCAGGGGGAGGCCGTGTAGACGGAAGATGTGCAGGGTAAAAAGTCGTGCCAACTCAGGAGCTGATGGCAGCTTGAGTAGAGGTACAAAATGCGCCATTTTGGAGAACCTGTCGACTACTACCCATATTACCTGGTTGCTGGAGGAGGTGGGCAGGTCTACCACAAAGTCAGTGGAGATGTGGGTCCATGGTTCCTGAGGATCTAGAAGAGGCTGTAAGAGTCCCAATGGCCAGCCAGGCAGTGGTTTTTGTTACGCACAAGTCGGATAGGAACTGACATAGGCATGGGGCCACCAATAATAACAGGACAACAGTTCCAAGGTTTGTGTTCTGCCTGGGTGTCCGGTAGTGAGGGAATCGTGAGCCCAAGTTAGTACCTTGGGTTGAAGGTGGAGTGGGACCACGGTATTCCCTTGAGGTACAGTGTTGGTAACGGCCAATAGGATTTTTGCAGGGTCCAAAATATAGCAAGGTAGGTCCGGTGTGTCTTCTGCATCGTGAAGTCTAGACAGGGCATCTGCCTGAACATTTTTCATTGTGGGATGATAGCGCAGTACAAAGTTGAACCGGTTTAAGAAAAGGGACTAGCGTGCCTGGCGTGGATTCAGACATTGTGCTTTGCTAAGGTACTATAAATATTTATGGTCAGTGTAGACTGTGACGGGGTGTTGCACCCCCTCCAACCATTGTCTCCATTCTTCAAAGGCCATCTTTATGGCCAACAGTTCTTTATCTCCGATTCCATAGTTTTTTTTCTGTGGGAGAAAATTTACGGGAGAAGAAG
Organism: Rhinatrema bivittatum; assembly: GCF_901001135.1. NCBI lineage: Eukaryota > Metazoa > Chordata > Amphibia > Gymnophiona > Rhinatrematidae > Rhinatrema > Rhinatrema bivittatum. The sequence goes on along the minus strand of NC_042615.1, from coordinate 377,805,698 downwards.
GAACAGGGGAGTAAAGTCCCTTGGCTGGAGTGCTGACTGAGTACTGCTCCCACGGCTATGACAGAGGCATCCACTTCCATGACGAATGGGCGAGCCGGGTCAGGGTGGTGGAAACAGGACTCTTGCAAGAATGACCTCTTTGGACAGCCTCAGTGGGCCAATGATTGGTGTCAGATCCTTTCCTAGTTAGGGCTGTAAGTGGTGCCACGATATGGAAATACCGTGGGATGAAATTCCTGTAAAAGTTGGAGAAGCCAAGGAACCGCTGCAATGAAGTCCCACTGGTCGTGGCCTCTCCCGGATGCTGGTTATCTTATATGGGTCCATTTGGAAACCAGAGGTGGAAACAAAAGCCCAAGAAGGGCAAGGACTCCTGATTGAAGAGGCATTTTTCAAGTTTTGTGAACAGGCGGTGTTCCCTTAAGTGCTGGAGAACCGGACGGACATCAGTACGATGCGTAGCCAGGTCCTTAGAATAGATCAAGACGTCATCAAGATAGATGATTCCTCCCTTATGGATCATATCCCTAAAGACTTCATTCATCAGGGTTTTGGAAAACTGCTGCCATGTTACACAGTCCAAAAGGCATTACTAGGTATTCATAATGACCGTCACATGTATTAAAGGCGGTTTTCCACTCGTCCCCAGGCTTTATTTGAACCAGATTGTAGTCCCCGTGAAGGTCCAATTTTGTAAAAACTCTGGCTCCTTGGAGATGGTCCAAGAATTCCAGAATCAGTGGGAGTGGTTAGTGATCTCTGCGAGTGATAGCATTGAATCCCTGGTAGTCAATGCAGGATCTTAATGAGCCGTCCTTCTTGGCTCCAAAAAAGAATCCAGCGCCTGCTGGAGAAGTGGAAGGGCAATTGAACCCCCTGTGAAGGTTTTCCTTAATGTACTGGGACATTGTTGGGTCTCAGGCAGAGAAAGCAGATACACCTGTTCACAGGGCAGAACTGGGTTGGGCAAGAGGTTGATGGCACAATCAAAAGGGCGATGCTCTGGAAGAGTCTCTACCTTCTCTTTGGAGAACATGTCAGAGTAGTCGGCATACTGTGGAGGTAGAGGAAGGGCGGTAACTGTGAGTACGAGCTGAGGTTGGGACATCTTTTGTAGGCAGGTAGTAAAGCAGTCAGGCTCCCAGTTAGCAATTTGTAGAGTCTTCCAGTCAATGGTAGGCGAGTATTTTTGCAACCAAGGAAGACCTAGTACCACCGGGTGAAAGGCTTTCTCCAGGAAGAAGAAGGACATCTCTTCCTTGTGAAGAACCCCAGTATGGAGGGTCACTGAAGCAGTACAGAGAGTGACTTGACCGGGAAGCATATCACCCTGGATAGCAGAAACCAGTAATGGTGGGGTTATGACGCATCACTGGAAGTTGCAGTTGGTGTACCAGTTCGGCCAGAATGAAATTCCCTCTGGCCCCGGAGTCAATGAAAGCCAGAGTTGTAAAGGATCCTCTGGAAAACTGGATTGCCACTGGAAACGTGCATTGGGGAGCAGGATTGATGCAGCCTAGGGTCACTCCCCGGTGACACCTAGGCCCGAGAGCTCCCCGGATGTGAAACACTTTGCCTGAAAATATCCAACTAACAGAATGTTCCAAAAGTTTTAATTGTTAAAGAAAATTTTATTTAAACAGGCTTTTACTGATTTATTATTGTATCTGTAACCATTTGGACAGTGGATTTTATTCTATTTGATTTATGTAATTTTGTATCAGTTTTTATGAATATTGTTTATATCATTGAGACTGTTGATGAAATCAAGGTCATTGTTATAACCTTTGATATGATAATATTTTGTTATGCATGGATACATTACTATAATGATGTGTGTTTATGTACACCCTTTATTATTATAATTAGGCATGTCAAAATTGTAAATCACCTAGAGCTTTGGCAGTTAGGCGATTAATAATTACAAATAAATACTAAATATTACTTTCTCTATGCTACCCTCTACACTGTTCTACCATTGTATAATTATTTTCTCCTTTGCTGATTCCCTTAAATAAGAACATAAGAAGACAACAAATGTTACACTGGGTCAGTCCAGTGGTCCATTGAGCCCTGAATCCTGTATCAGATAATAGGGTTGTGCATTTGTGTTTCACAAATTATACAATATCAACGATATTGTCTAATTCATCACGGTTCGGTAGCACTGATATACAAAATGATTTTTGCCAAAATTTTGGCAAAATTCATATTTCGTGTTAGTGCGCACTAACGGAGTTACTGCCCATTGCATATGTACCTCACACTGCATATGTACTGCACACTGCATATCTCCCCCCCACCTTATTTCATTGAGTTACGCCTGCCTCTGGCAGGCGTAACTTGCGCGCACTGGCTCGCCTTCCCCAGCACAGGCCACTGTGCTGGAGGATTCTGCCCCGCTCCAGCCCACTCCCGAACCTCCCCCATGCCCCCATCCCCACCCCTGGATCGCCCATTTTTTAAAGCCCCGGGACATACGTGTGTCCCGTGGCTTGCTTGCGCCACCGAGCCTATGCAAAATAGGCTCGGCACGCACAGGGGTAGGTTTTCAAAGGTTACGCGTTTATCTTACACATGTAATCCTTTGAAAATCTACCCCTTAGTGTGCTGTACATTCTATTAGAGCACACTAACTAACCTGTTAGTGCGCACTAACGGGCCTTAATGTGCATTAACATCTAGCTAGTGCGCACTATCTTGGTCGGTGTACTGCACACTAATGCGGAGATAGTGCACACTAACTTGTTGTTAGTGCGCAGTAAGGCCGACTAGTGCACACTAATGCACTTCGTTGAAAATTGCCGAAAAAAAAAAAAAAACTGTGGGAAACTGAAATTTCCCACGGAGTGTCCGATCCAAAACCCAAACCGAAATGTTTAAATGAAGCACATCTCTATCAGATAATGGCCAGTCCAGGTTGCCTGGAAGTTGTCAATAAATCCCAGTATAAAAGTCTGTTTCATATTGCTGTCCTCAAGAATTAAGAGGTGAAGAAACCAAAGTCTCTCTGGCTTATAATTATTTATGGATCTGCCTCTGAAACATGTTCATAGCTTTTATAAACTCAGTAATAATACAATTATTAATCACATTTTCTGGCTGCATGTTCCATAGCTTAATTGTGAATTAACTGAAAAATTACTTTCTTAAATTTGTTTTGAATCTGCTACCTGATGGTTTCAAGAAATATCCCCTAATCCTAATACTATTTCATAGTGTATGTAATTGTTCTCTAGTGGCCTGTTACATATCACACATTATTTTATAAACCTCCCTAATAGAGTAGCCAGCTCTGGTCCTTAAGTGCCACAAATAGGCCTAGTTTTCAGGATAATCACAATGAATATGCATGAGATAGCTTTGCGTGCACTGCCTCCAATGGATGCAAATATATTTCATGCATATTAACTGTGTAACATATATAGTAAATAAATAAAATCCTGAAAACCCAGACCTATTTGTGGCTCTTGAGAACCAGAGTTGGCCATCCCTACTCTTATCATATCTCTTCTAAGTCATCTGCTCTCCAAACGAAAGAATATTAACTTGTAGGGATGTGAATCGTTTTAGGACGATTAAAATTATCGTCCGATAATTTTAATATCGTCTTAAACCGTTATGGAACACAATACAATACAGATTCTAACGATTTATCGTTATAAATCGTTAGAATCGTGAGCCGGCACACTAAAACCCCTAAAACCCACCCCGACCCTTTAAATTAAATCCCCCACCCTCCCGAACCCCCCCCCAATAACTTAAATAACCTGCGGGTCCAGCGGCGGTCCGGAACGGCAGCGGTCCGGAACGGGCTCCTGCTCCTGAATCTTGTCGTCTTCAGCCGGCGCCATTTTCCAAAATGGCGCCGAAAAATGGCGGCGGCCATAGACGAAAAAGATTGGACGGCAGGAGGTCCTTCCGGACCCCCGCTGGACTTTTGGCAAGTCTCGTGGGGGTCAGGAGGCCCCCCACAAGCTGGCCAAAAGTTCCTGGAGGTCCAGCGGGGGTCAGGGAGCGATTTCCCGCCGCGAATCGTTTTCGTACGGAAAATGGCGCCGGCAGGAGATCGACTGCAGGAGGTCGTTCAGCGAGGGTTCCGGCGCCTCGCTGAACGACCTCCTGCAGTCGATCTCCTGCCGGCGCCATTTTCCGTACGAAAACGATTCGCGGCGGGAAATCGCTCCCTGACCCCCGCTGGACCTCCAGGAACTTTTGGCCAGCTTGTGGGGGGCCTCCTGACCCCCACGAGACTTGCCAAAAGTCCAGCGGGGGTCCGGAAGGACCTCCTGCCGTCCAATCTTTTTCGTCTATGGCCGCCGCCATTTTTCGGCGCCATTTTGGAAAATGGCGCCGGCTGAAGACGACAAGATTCAGGAGCAGGAGCCCGTTCTGGACCGCTGCCGTTCCGGACCGCCGCTGGACCCGCAGGTTATTTAAGTTATTTGGGGGGGGTTCGGGAGGGTGGGGGATTTAATTTAAAGGGTCGGGGGTGGGTTTTAGGGGGTTTTAATGTGCCGGTTTTTCGATTTTTCGATTTTTCGATTTTTAACGATTTTTCACGATATTTTACCCCCCCAAACGGCAACAATACGATTCCCTCCCCCTCCCAGCCGAAATCGATCGTTAAGACGATCGAGGACACGATTCACATCCCTATTAACTTGTTTAGCCTTTTTTATTTTTCCCTATAATCTTTGCATTTTTTCTTACATTTTGTTTGCTTTCTTGGCTGCCAACCCATACTGAGATGAAGATATCAATTTGTTGTCCACAATGACCCACAAGGTTTTTTCACTGAGTGGTAAAGTCCAGCATTGTGTATATATAGCAATGATTATTTTTGTGCATCAGTTTGTACTCATCCAATTCAATTTCATCTACTATTTAGATTCCCAATTCCTAGTCTCATAATCCCCTACTGTAATACTTCATAATTGGTTCATATTTTAACTAAGTTATATTATTTTGTATTATCTGCAAATATAATTACCTTGCTCCTTTTTCTCGATTATTTATTATTACTACTAATAACTGGACCTAGGACAGATCCCTGTGGCATGCCACTATTCATTTTTCTCTAATAGGAAAACTGACTGGTAATTTTTATTTTAGACTTTTATATTTCACTTTTCAGTACTTCAAAGCAGATTACATTTAGGTATTTCCCTATCCCTAGAGGGCTTACAATTTATCTGAGGCAACAGAGGGTAAAGTGACTTGCCTAAAGTCACAAAAAGCAACAGTGGGACATAAACCCTGGTCTCCAGCTTGCTGCTCTAGTCACTAAACTGCTCCTCCACTCCATGCACATATGTGTGTGTGTTTGCCAGCTTGTGTCCAGAGACATGTCCAATTTATAACATATGCATGTATATGCACGCATTTTATAAAGAGGCTTGGATGTGTGTAAGTGTGCTCACAATTTTAAATGGAGGTGCGCATGTGCGTATATATGCTGCTTCTACCTTTTAAGTGGGGGAATTTTATAAGGGACTCATGCCGATGTCATTCGCCATTTTTCCAAGTATGTTTCCAGGTCAGCCAGTTAAGGGATAGGAATTCCAAACTCTGATAATTTATTAATTAATGTATTAGCACCCGTGCGCATAAAATACAGGTTTTATGCGCATGGCCGCTCACATTTTAAAACAGGCCCGGCCATGCACATAAACCCCACTATGTACACAAGTGCTGGGCCTCTCCAGGGGGGGGGCGGGCCAGGACAGTGTCATTGCACAGTGTCCCGGGTAAGTGCGCGCCGGCAACTGTCTGCACGCGTAAATTGCTTCGGTTCCGGAGAAGCAGTAAGTAAAAAATAAAAAAAATCTGTAGGTGTTCGTGATTGGGGTGGAGAGGGGAAGGGGAAGGGGAAGGAAGGATAGGCAGGGGTTAGGGGGAGGTCTAATTACATCACCGCGCAAGGAAAATTCGGCCCCCACCGTATGCGTCGCCCGCAAATGTGCATGCAGATTTTAAAATCCGGTGCGCATGTATGAGCGGCCATCTGATTTTATAACATGCACGTGCCAGCGTGTGCATGTTATAAAACTGGCACGTCCATGTACGCACGCCGGGAGCCACGTGCACATGGATGCTAGATATTTTTGTTTTAATACTTAAATGTCATCCATAGCAGAAGTAAATTTACATGGCAGAGGACCCCAGCGTATGCAAGGACATTTCAATATTTATGTGCACATTTCTTGGCCAAGCCCTGACATGCCCATACTCCGCCCCACACAAGTCCACTCCCATCCTCCTCCCCTCTTTAGAATCTTTTCACTTGTGCACACAGCGGGAGATGCACATGTTTATGGGCAGCTTATAAAATCCAAGTATGCCGGCCCAACTTGTGCACGCATCTCCCGGTTTCGGCATGTGCAGGGCTTTTAAAATTTCCTTTCCCATAATCAGTCATTACCCCCATCCCATGATTTTGTAATTTCCTGAGGAATCTCCTGTGAGAGACTTTATCAAATGCCTTCTGAAAATCCAAATATATCAACTGGCTCACCCATACCCACATGTTAATTTATACCTTCAAAGAATGTGAATTGATTGGTAAGGCACGATTTCCCTTTGCTAAACCAAGCTGGCATTTTCCATTGAGCCATGCTTAACTATATGTCCAATATTTCTGTTTTAAAGTATAGTTATTCTACTATTTCACTTGGCACTGACATCAGGCTTACTTTTCTGTAGTTTCTTGGACAACCCCTGGAGCCCTTTCTTAAAATTGGTGCCACATTTTTTACCCTCCAGTTTTCAGACACAGTGGCAGGTATTAATGATATGTTACAGAGTAAAAAGAGCAGACATGCAATTTCATATTTAGGCTCTTTTAGAAGTCTGGGCTGAATACCATCATGTGCGGATGAATTCTTTCTAATTAGCCTATCAGTTTGCCCCAGTTTAACAGTTTAAGTTCCTCTGATTCATCACCTTTAAGGAATAGTTGCATTGTGGGTTTCTCACCAACATCCTCTTCAGTAAAGATTGTAGCTAAGAATTATTTTAGCTTTATCTGCTATGGCTGTATCTTCTTTTTACCCCCCATTCATCTAGTGGTCCAACTGATTTCCTCACAGTCAACTTGCTTTTGAAGCACTTGAAAAAGTTTTTATTATTAGTTTTTGTCTCTGTGGCAAGCTTCTTCTCAAATTATCTTTTGACCTGCTCTATTAATAATTTTTATATCTACATTGCTAGTGCGTATTCTTCGCTTTTGCTCTTGCTTTCCATTTCTTAAAAGATGCCTTTTGGATTCTAATGGCCTATTTTACAGTGGCATTTAACAATACAGGCAGTCATTTGCTCGTTCTTCAACCTTTTTAATACATGAAAAATATTTTAGCTGGGCTTCCACGATGGTATTTTTAAGCACTCTCTATACTTCAAGCAGATTTTTAACCCTTGTAACTACTCCTTTTATTTTATTTATTTAATTATTTAAAAACCGTATAGGCCACATTATCTGAGGTCCTAAATGGCTTCCAATAAAACCATTCAGAAAAAATCATTTTTATAAATGTCTCTCTTTTAGAAGTTAAATGTTTCTGCAATAATTTTATTTAATATTCTTCCTTGCATTATCATCACCTTTGCCAAGTGGCCCACACTCATTACACCTTGGACCAGGTCCTGCAATCCACTGAGTCTAAAGTAAATTCCAGAATGAATTTCTCAGTGAAAAGGTAGTTATGACATCTAAAACCTTTACCTCTCTTGTATGCTCTGATGACACATTTACCCAGTCAATACTGGGGTAATTGATATTCCCCATTATTATTGCATTGACAAAATTATTAGCCTGTCTTATTTCAGTTATAATTTCACAGTCTGTTTATCATCCTGGACAGACAGAAGGTGGTGTATAAACAGAAAAGCAGTAAAAAATAAAAGTAAAATATGAATATATTATAATATATAAAAAAAAAGCAAAATAAGTAAATAGATAAATACATAAATTATATATTTGCCAACCAGAAGTGAGATATCCAAAAGACAGTGTGGAAACAAACCACAAACAATTTAATTACTCATGCATAAATGGTAGGGGTAACTTGTTTTTCCCTTACCTATACTGCAGCTCCCCTCAGTCAGACTCAACAAAGAAATTTCTGTAAATATTATAATAAAACTAGGTATAACAATCTATTAAAGTCTTTTATGAATGACTAAAACTAAGGTCTAGATTCATCATTTTGTTATAAATAACATTTTCCAGTAATGTACATTTTCACATTACAAGCTTACTGTTACGGTTGTGGACCCTTGAGCCGGCTGGGACGATAGATGGAATACTGTGGGAATCTACAGGAAGCGTCATAGCTGGGAGTCGGCGATGAAGGGACACTGGAGAAGACTTCACCACCGGAAGCCCGAGGTCCCCCTAGGAGAAGCCCGTAGGAACCCGGGCCTCTTGGACTTAGGCGGGACACTATGCAACCAAGGATTTGGGTGGCGTCCGGAGAAGTGGATGAAGAGGATGGCAGGGTCCAGGAGACTGGACAAGTCTTTACCCTTGGAAGCCCACGGCTCCCCCGGGAGGAGCCCGTGAGAGCCCGAGCCGCTGGGACTTAGGAGAATCCTCTGGGCCAGCAAGTACCGGATACTGAGGTGGAAGAAGCCGAGGTCGGACTCCAGGAGCGAAGCCGGCACAGAAGCCAGAAGTCAGAGATCCAAACCAAAGCAGGAGTGGAAGATGAAGACAGAGTCATGGGACGGAGCCGGGTCGTAACCCAGGAGTCAGAAGTCAAGGCCAAAACCAGGAGCGGAAGCTGAAGACGTAAACTGGAGACGAAGCCGGGTCAGAAGCCAGAAATCAGAAGACAAACCAGAGCCAGGGGTGGAAGCTGAAGATGTAGTCAAGAAACAAAGCCAGGTCAGGAGCCAGAAGAAAGAAGAGACAATCAGGATCCAACGCAGCAACTAGCAACTCAGGGGAACATAAGAACATAAGAAATTGCCATGCTGGGTCAGACCAAGGGTCCATCAAGCCCAGCATCCTGTTTCCAACAGAGGCCAAAACCAGGCCACAAGAACCTGGCAATTACCCAAACACTAAGAAGATCCCATGCTACTGATGCAATTAATAGCAGTGGCTATTCCCTAAGTAAAATTGATTAATAGCCATTAATGGACTTCTCCTCCAAGAACTTATCCAAACCTATTTTGAACCCAGCTACACTAACTGCACTAACCACATCCTCTGGCAACAAATTCCAGAACTTTATTGTGCGTTGAGTGAAAAAGAATTTTCTCCGATTAGTCTTAAATGTGCTACTTGCTAACTTCATGAAATGCCCCCTAGTCCTTCTATTATTCGAAAGTGAAAATAACCGAGTCACATCTACTCGTTCAAGACCTCTCATGATCTTAAAGACCTCTATCATATCCCCCCTCAGCCGTCTCTTCTCCAAGCTGAACAGCCCTAATCTCTTCAGCCTTTCCTCATAGGGAAGCTGTTCCATCCCCTTTATCATTTTGGTTGCCCTTCTCTGTACCTTCTCCATCGCAACTATATCTTTTTTGAGATGCGGCGACCAGAATTGAACACAGTATTCAAGGTGTGGTCTCACCATGGAGCGATATAGAGGCATTATGACATTTTCCGTTCTATTAACCATTCCCTTCCTAATAATTCCTAACATTCTATTTGCTTTTTTGACTGCTGCAGGACACTGAGCTGACAATTTTAAAGTATTATCCACTATGATGCCTAGATCTTTTTCCTGGGTGGTAGCTCCTAATATGGAACCTAACATTGTGTAACTACAGCAACAGTTATTTTTCCCTATATGCAACACCTTGCACTTGTCTACATTAAATTTCATCTGCCATTTGGATGCCCAATCTTCAAGTCTTGCAAGGTCCTCCTGCAATGTATCACAGTTTGCTTGTGATTTAACTACTCTGAATAATTTTGTATCATCTGCAAATTTGATAACCTCACTCGTCGTATTCCTTTCCAGATCATTTATATATATATTGAAAAGCACCAGTCCAAGTACAGATCCCTAAGGCACTCCACTGTCTACCCTTTTCCACTGAGAAAATTGACCATTTAATCCTACTCTCTGTTTCCTGTCTTTTAACCAGCTTGTATTCCACGAAAGGACATCACCTCCTATCCCATGACTTTTTAGTTTTCGTAGAAGCCTCTCATGAGGGACTTTGTCAAACGCCTTATGAAAATCCAAATACACTACATCTACCGGTTCACCTTTATCCACATGTTTATTAACCCCTTCAAAAAAATGAAGCAGATTTGTTAGGCAAGACTTCCCTTGGGTAAATCCATGTTGACTATGTTCCATTAAATCATGTCTTTCTATATGCTTTACAATTTTGTTCTTGAGAATAGTTTCCACTATTTTTCCCGGCACTGAAGTCAGGCTCACTGGTCTATAGTTACCTGGATCACCCCTGGAGCCTTTTTTAAATATTGGGGTTACATTGGCCACCCTCCAGTCTTCAGGTACAATGGATGATTTTAATGATAGGTTACAAATTTTAACTAATAGATCAGAAATTTCATTTCAACATCAGGACCCTAGGATGCATACCATCCGGTCCAGGAGATTTGCTACTCTTTAGTTTGTCAATCTGGCCTACTACATCTTCCAGGTTCACAGTGATTTCGTTCAGTTCATCTGACTCATCACCCCTGAAAACCATCTCCGGAACTGGTATCTCCCCAACATCCTCATTTGTAAACACGGAGGCAAAGAATTCATTTAGTCTTTCTGCAATGGCCTTATCTTCCATAAGAGCCCCTTTAACCCCTCTGTCATCTAATGGTCTAACTGACTTCCTCACAGGTTTCTTGCTTTGGATATATGTAAAAGTTTTTATTATGAGTTTTTGCCTCTATGGCCAATTTCATTTCAAATTCTCTCTTCGCCTGTCTTATCAATGTTTTACACTTAGCTTGACAATGCTTATGTTTTATCCTATTTTCTTCAGATGGATCCTTCTTCCAGTTTTTGAAGGATGTTTTTTTGGCTAAAATAGCCTCTTTCACCTCACCTTTTAACCATGACGGTAATCGTTTTTCTTTCCTTCCACCTTTCTTAATGCGCGGAATACATATGGACTGCACCTCTAGGATTGTATTTTTAAACAATGTCCATGCCTGTTGAACACTTTTAACCTTTGCAGCTGCACCTTTCAGTTTTTTTCTATTTTCCTCATTTTATCAAATTTCCCTTTTTAAAATTTAGTGTTAGTACTGCATATTTACTTATTGTCCCCCTTCAAGTTATTAGTTTAAATTTGATCATGTTATGATCACTGTTGCCAAGTGGCTCCACCACCGTTACTTCTCTCACCAAATCTTGCATTCCACTAAGAATTAAATCTAAAATAGCTCCCTCTCTTGTTGGTTCCTGAACCAATTGCTCCATGATGCAATCATTTATTACATCCAGGAACTTTATGTCTCTAGCAAGTCCTGATGTTACATTTACCCAGTCAATATTGTCCTCGCCTTGCAACGAGTGAACCTCGTTGCAAGGCGAGGTACAGCTGCAGCTGCCGGGTTTAAATAAACCAGCAGCATCTGATGTCATCAGGAGAGCTGCCCTAAGTTTCCCGCACTGGCCCCTTCAAATCTAAAGGCCCGGAGCATGCGTGCGCCTAGGGGGCGGGGTCAGCCGCGGATGGGCGACGGCATCTCCCTCACAGGGAGAACGTCATGGAGGGCCTCATTTCAGGCCTGGGAGGCCAAAAGGAAGGCGTTCCTGCGGCCGGACCGGGCTGCGCATTGAGTGTAGGTCTCGCTGCATGGCCCGGGACCGTAACAGTACCCCCCTCCTACACCCCCTCCCTGGAGGCCTGGGTTTACCTGGGTGATCCACATGGAACCAATGAAGGAGGCTTTTGTCCAGGATATTGGAAGAAGACTCCCAGGAATTCTCCTCCGGGCCGTACCCCTCCCATGAGAGGAGTGATTCCCACCGGCGATGGTGGAACCGAACGTCCAGAACATCCTTCACCGTATAGGTGCTGTCGGTCTCGGCCTCAGTGGCAGTGGGTTCTGGAGGCTTGTCATGAAAGGCGGAGAGCAGCACAGGCTTAAGCAGAGACACATGGAACACGTTGTGAATCCGAAAAGTGGACGGTAGTCGTAACTGGTAGGATATAGCCTCTACTCACTCCACCACCGTAAATGGACCAATATACCTTGGGGCCAGGCGCATGGAAAAAACCCATAACCGGATATTCCTAGTGCTCAACCAGACTTTACTCCCCGGGAGGAGGACCGAGGCCGGGCGCCGTAGTTTGTCAGCATACTTCTTCGCCTTGGCAGACACCAACCGGAGTTTTTCTTGGGTAGAGCTCCAGAGGTTGCGCAGTTGTCGAGCCATGAGCTGCACTGCAGGCGATGGCACCATCAGAGGTATTGGCAAGGGAGGCCAAAGGGTCTTCCCGTAGACCACCTGGAATGGAGATAGGCTGGTAGCAGAGTGTTTATGGCGGTTGTACGAAAACTCTGCCCAGGGTAATAAGGCGACCCAATCATTTTGGAGGTCTCCCACGAAGGCCCGAAGGAAGGTCTTAAGGGACCGATTAGTGCGTTCAGCTTGGCCATTGCCTTGGGTGTGGAACGCTGTACTCAGGTCAAGTTGCACCCTGAACTTCCTGTAGAGGGCTTTCCAGTATTTTGCCGTAAACTGAGGGCCCCGATTGGAGGCTATATGCAGAGGAAGCCCATGCAGAAAGAAGACATGTTGTGTGAAAAGACCTGCCAGCTCTGGCGCTGAGGGTAAATTAGCAAGCGGTACAAAATGGACCATCTTAGAGAACCTGTCGACCATGACCCAGATCATGGTCTTCCCTTCATAGACAGGTAGATCCACAATAAAGTCAGTGGACAGGTGGGTCCAGGGCTCGGTTGGAATAGGTAGAGTCTGAAGGAGTCCCCAAGAACATACGTGCGGGGGCTTCTGCCTGGCACATATAGGGCAAGAATGGACGTTGCTGTGGACATCCTTCCTGACTTGGGGCCACCAATAAAACTCGGTTAGCAATTCCAGGGTCTGTGCTACTCCTGGGTGTCCTGCGGTCAGTGAGTCATGGGCCCATGATAGCACTTTCCTATGCAGATGAGTAGGCACCACAGTCTTGCTGGCAGGAGCTACCTCAGAAGCAACGAGGACTACCTTGGCAGGATCAAGGATATATTGGGGTGACATTGGAGTATCCTCGGTCTCAGCGGTGCGGGACAGGGTGTCTGCTCGGATATTCTTGGAGGCCGGTCGGTTGCGAAGGATGAAATTAAATTGGCTAAAGAACAGGGACCACCGGGTCTGCCGGGGATTGAGGCACTGGGCGTGGCACAGGTACTCTAGTTTCTTGTGGTCTGTATACACAATTACTGGGTGCTGGGCCCCCTCCAAACACTGGCACCATTCTTCGAAAGCCATCTTTATGGCCAGGAGTTCAAGCTTGGTAAATACCTTGGCTCCCTGTAGACGGTCAAGAAGTTCAGGAATCAAGGGTAACGGATACCGATCCCGCCGGGTGATGCTGTTCAGGTCCCGGTAATCTATGCAAGGTCAGAGGGACCCGTCCTTCTTTGCTACGAAGAAGAACCCTGCTCCAGCAGGGGATTTGGAGGGTCGAATGAATCCTCAGTTCAGGTTCTCCTGGATATAAGTGGACATGGCTTGCGTCTCCGGAAGGGACAACGGGTATATCGTCCCCTTGGCGTCATGGTACCTGGGAGCAAATTGATCGCACAGTCGAAAGGAGCAGTGCTTCGGGAGAATCTCGGCCTTCTCTTTGTAAAATACATCGAGGTAGTCTTGGTAATGCGGAGGCAGTGCCAAGGAAGTTGTTAGGAGAGGTACCGGTGGTCGGGGAATGGCGACCAATCAGGAGTTGAAGCACAATGGCCCCCCAGGACGCCACCTAGAGGGTATCCCACGAGATTACAGGAGCATGCTTCCGCAGCCAAGGTAGCTCCAGGATGACCGGGTGCATGGATCTCTCTAGGACGAGGAACGAAATCTCCTCCATATGCAAAATACCAGTGCGTAACGTGAGAGGCCTGGTACGGGTATCGATGGTCCCTGGAAGAAGCCTCCCCTGAATGGAGGACACACGGAGTGGGAGTCTTTGGGGTTGAACCGCAATCTGGAGTTGCTGAACCCAGTCTTTAAGGATGAAGTTTCCCCCGGCTCCAGAGTCGATCAGGGCTAGTGTATCGAACTCTCCTTCAGGAAGGAGTAAGATCCCCGGGACGGTGCACAGGGAAGCAGAAGTAGTGTGACCTAGGGTTAGCTCCCCAACGCATTTCCCGGACGCTCGCTACAATGGGCAAGGAATTGACCCTTGCCAGCGCAATACAGCACAGGCCCAGGGACCGATGTCTCCTCCTCTCCTCTTAAGAGATAGGTCCCCAGCCCACCTGCATGGGTTCGGTGTCTAGAGCCCCTGGAGAGGCAGAAGGGGAGTGCTCCGCTTTTGGAAGGTGTGGTTCCAGAGCTCCCGGATCTAGGATCAGGCCTCCTCTCTCGGAACTGGAGTTGGATATGGCGGTCTACGCGACCCGCCAGGTCAATGAGATCATTCAAGTCGTCCGGGAGATCTCTGGCCGCCAACTCATCCTGAAGTCTTGGGGAGAGATTTTCCAAAAAGATGCTAGTTTTGGCTGAAGACATAATCTGGAGATGAAGCCGCGCGCATGTTATAAAATCCAGGGTCAGCGCACACAGGGGGGGTGAACAATTGTGCAACTTGCGCGCACCAAGCCGAGCAACCTGCCTCTGTTCCCTCCGAGGTCGCTCCAAAATTGGAGCAGCCTCGGAGGGAACTTTTTATCCAGCCCCCCCACCTTCCCCTCCCCTCCCTTCCCTACCTAACCCACCCCCCAGCCCTAAATAAATCTTCCCCCTACCTTTGTTCAGAAAGTTACGCCTGCCTGAGGCAGGCATAACTTGCGCGTGCCGGCCAGCTGCCAGCGCGCCATTCCAAGGCCCGGGAGCTGGTTTGGAGGCCTCGGCCATGCCCCCGGAATGCCCCTGGGCCAGCACCACGCCCACGGCTCCATCCCCGGAATGCCCCCGAATGCCGCACCACCCCCGACATGCCCCCTTAGCAAAGCCCCGGGATTTATGCGAGTCCCAGGGCTTTGCGTGAGCCGGCGGCCTATGCATCATAGGTGCCCAAATTCCCTGCGTGCGTAAATCCGGTTGGATTTACACGCGCAGGGCTTTTAAAATCTGCCCCTATGTCTTTGAGTTTACTACTTGTATTAGTTGTGGTGTGATGTTTCCCATAGATTGTGTAGTGTGTGCATATGTGTATGTGAGAGCTGTCATCTTTTGAATTTAACTGTATGTATGTCTGACAATTTTAAATTCAAAGCAGACTAAGGAGATGCATAATATCCTATTTAGCATTAGGTACTTTTTGTGTAATTAAATAACAAAATTTAACTACTGACCTTATGCAATATGATATTTTGTAAAGTGCCCTGGATAACAGCATCTGCTAAATACAGAAAATATCCTCTTTGCCTATTGTTTTCTATGAGATTTCATGACAGAAATTGTTTTTAGAAAGGTGACTGTATATTCGTTTGCAGTGTTTGTATTCATATTTTGATTCATTTCCACTCTCTGAGTTAGTGTCTGCTCTGCATTGTCAGTTGTGCATTATCCCTACCCATTCCATTGTACCATAGATAAATCCCACTTAGGTACAGCTCTTAAGAAACACTCCCCCCCCCCCTTCCTTCCAGACAATAATTTTAAAGGAAGCATATGAATGAAAATATTAACTGAAACTGATAAAATTCATATATTTTTCTATGCTGTAATTTGTATAAAAGGAGCCCTATGTTGTCATCAGTCTTGACATCTCACTATTACAGATAGCAGCTCACGGGTCAGTCCCATGAGGCACCTTACTTACCCAGGGGCTGCTGATGCACAACGTGGCAGGAACGCCACCACCCTCACAGCCAGCGGTCATACCATACTGTGTCCTAAGGCACATGTACACATAACACACTAAACACTATTGATCCAGCGCTAGTGGATGATGTCAGGCCCTCTCGGAAATTTAAACCTCCCTGCTGCCCTGGCTCATCACCTCTGCAACAGATTTCCTGGAGTTCTTCAGTCTCCAGTGAGTTTTGCCTTGTCTTGGTCTTTCTCCACTGTTCCTGTTCCAGTTCTTGTGTTCCTGTGTTCTTGTCACATCCAGCCCTCATCCATCTTGCCCTCCCTTGCCTGAGTCTTTGCCTTGTCCTTTTCTTTGTCTTTGTCTTATTCTCCTTGACTAGTCTTCTTGGATTCTGATCTCTGCTTGGACCTTTACCCTTCTGGAATGCCACCTGGATCCAACCCCTGCCTGCCCTGACCTCTGGCTTGCATTCCCATATCCACGGTCTGCTGCCTGCCCTGACCTTCACCTGGCTTTGGACTCCACTCCTTGGATTGCCCTAAGGATCCTCCTAAGTTCTTCTGGGTACTAGAACCCAAGGGCTCAACCTGCAGGGGAAATGTTTGTATAGGTGAAGCTCCAGTCCATCCCTCCTCAGGGCCTAGTGAGTTTTCTGACTGGGCCACGTCAACCATACCATTGCATCAAGGGTCCGCCATTACCAAGGGTGTTACTCTCACACACCTATTCTATACTGAAAATGAAATGCACACAGATATTTTGTAGCATTCTGGATAACCAGGATAAGATGCTCCAGAAAAACAAAAGCTGTAGAAGAAGGGATCATGATATACAATTCCAAGGGAATAGACTCAGGACCAAGATCAGGAAGTATTTTTATCACAGAAAGGGTGGTGGATGCATGGAATGCTCTCCCAGAAGAGAAAGAAAAGAATGGCAATGGAAATCAAAAGGGCAAGGAATAAACACATAGGGCTATATTTTAAAAGGTTGTGTGCGGATGTACATGTGCGTGCGCCGGGTAGCGCCCGCACATGTACACATGATTTTATAACTTATGCGCGCCGAGCCATGCAGCCTTCCCCCATTTCCTCCCCCCTAACCTGACCTTCCCACCCCTTCCCCTAACCTTTGCCCTCCCAGCCCTACTCTAACCCCCCAAAAAACTGTAGTTTTACTTTTTGCGCACGCTGGCTGATTGCTGGCACGTGCGGCAAATGGCCACTGTGCCAGGAGCCACTGACCCAGCGCCCACCCCGCCCCCTCCCTGCCCCTTTTTGAAAGCCCTGGGACTTACGCGCACCGCTGGGCCTTTTGAAAATAGGCCCGGTGCACGTAAGGCCAGTTACGCGCGTAAATCCTCCAGATTTACGCGCGTAACCTTTTGAAAATCCGGCCCATAGGATCCTTAGTAGCTAGAGGATGGAACTGAAGAAACAGGTTAACCTGTGATAACTTTTAAGTGTAACATTTCTGCATCTTTTTAACCTGCATGGGGGGGGGGGGGCAGTTACAACCCTGAACATTTTGCTAAGCAAACTGGCTGGACCATGTTTGATTTCATCTGCCATCATCTACCATTTTACTGTTATATGATTTTCCTAGGGAAATGAAGAGAAAACTGAAAATAATGACTGTCGTTCTGTAAATCACTAAGAATCTAGCACTGGTATGTTCCCTTTAATAAGTAACAGCAATATGTTGCTCAAAAAATAAAACTAAATATTAGCTAGACAAAATACCAAAATAAAACTTTTATTTGCAATAAACCAACTAGTGCTAATACTATGCTAATAATGAGGGCATTCTTCATTTTAATAACATCTCAACTCCATTATCAGAGCAAAGACATTTAAATCTTAAAACAATTAGTTGAGAGTTCCACAGAGTGGCAAATGCAATACAGTAGAAAACTTTCCTAGAAATTTCAGCGTTAACATGTAAAGGTTCCCAGAAAATAGTGAAGCTTTCAGTCTGGCGATCATTTTTAAACCAGGAGTACAAACAGTAATGGGCATATATAAGGGGGGAAAAAAAGTGCTGCTTCAGAAGGCTAAATGTTGTTTTATACAATAATTTCAAAATCCCGTTAAGCACAGTATGAACAAAATCCCTACTCTGATTATTGTATATATTTTTTTCAATAATCTGAACTCTAGAAAATCTATTAATCTCTGAAAAAAGTGAAGTTTTAAAAGATTGTGATACCCTTTTAAAGGACCAACAAAACAGATGTTGTAGTACTTGAACTTTGAAAACCACAAAGGTCTTTTCATGAGATGAAAAGGAAAGGACCTTTGTGATCTCGAAAACTCCTACACTCCATCTTTTTTGTTGGTCCTTTAAAAAGTATAACAGCCCAGAAAAACTAATGAAGAATGCATGTTTTTAACTGTTATTGTGAAGACTGCTTTGATTATGCGGAGACCTATTTCAATTTATACTGAGGGATGAAGGGCCAATGGCTCCATTGGAGGTAGGCGAGCTCTGAGAAATTATATTTGACTCATGAAGGATTGCACTTTGAAAAATGGAAGAAAAGCATTAAGAGGTATTTCATCTTCTTTGAAAAGGAATTTGGTTTGATTGCAGACGCAAATTATAAAATCGCGTGCACATGAACGCCCGCACGCACCTTTTACAATCTACCCCTATGTGCTGAATGAAAAATAATTTTCTTCAATTCGTTTTAAATGAGCTACTTGCTAACTTCATGGAGTGCCCCCTGGTCCTTCTATTATCTGAGAGAGTAAATAACCGAGTTACATTAACTTGTTCAAGTCCTTTCATGATTTTGTAGACCTCTATCATATCCCCCCTCAGTCGTCTTTTCTCCAAACTGAACAGCCCTTACTTCTTTAGCCTTTCCTCATAGGTCAGCTGTTCCATGCCCCTTATCAAATGTTAGAGGGTTTTTGTGAGGAAGTGGGAATGGAGGCAGAGGTGTTGCAGTTTGTGGACTCCTTGACAGAGTAGGTGCAAGAGAGACTAAAATCACACAGATAATAAACCACTCACATTTCTTTCAAAATAAAATTTCTGCCTTGCAGGCATGATTTATTGTGAATGGGAGTTTGAACAAAAATGTCAAGGGTGTTTTATCAGAGGGAGATAAATGGACTTCCTTTCAGATTGTTACTGGTTTAAAAATTAGATCAGTTATTAATAGCCTCAAAGCTACTACCTCAGTTTTAGCTCCTTGCCCCTATACAATCGAAGTGGAATTTCCAAACCAATTGAAATTAACAACAGTTAGACTTGTTCAGAAAGATCCTAAGGTGGTATGTGATACACTTGCAAATTATTGTCCTATTTCCAATGTAACCTCACTTGGAAAAGTAGTTGAAAACTGTGTTTGCTTCAATTGGAAAGTTATTTAGATGATAATGCTATTTTGGATTTACAGCGATATGGCTTCTTTAAGTAGCATGCAACTGAAACGTGATTGCTCACATTTATGAATGTTTTCTACAAAGTGCAGCCTTGGACACAGTGAGTCATGTCCTCTTATTGGTCCAACTGGAACACATTACATTAGGAAGAGTGGTACTAAAATGGTTTAGATCATTTTTTATGAGTAGGCAGCAAGGTATACAGATTAAGGATAGCTACTCCTCCTGGAAAAATGTGGAGGTAGGGGTGCCACCGGGGTGTCCTGTCCTCCAATCAATTTAATTGCCTCTTTGTTATGTTCTTAAAAGTTTGAGAGGTTTTTTTTTAACTATATGAATGCAGATGGTATATAGTTTTTTCTGCCAGTGATGGTGGTCTATTCCCAACACAACAATTTTTGCAATGTATGGCTAACATTAATGGCTATTTGCCAGCTTAATGTGGCTAAAACCAAAGTACTATGGATTGATAAAACACCATCCCCTAATCTTGATGTTGCTTTGACTTTTGATGGCATACTATTGCAGATAGTTACAGAAGCTTGCAATCTGAGATTTATAATAGATTCCGAGTTTACTTTTGTTCCTCAGATCAGACAGATGATCATGAGAGGATTTTTTTAGATTAAAGGTTCTTAGACCTTTAAAATATTTCTTAACCATAAACTTCTTTTGATCTGTACTGGAAGCAATTTTATTTGGGCAACTCACTGTAGTAACAGTCTTTACTTTGGGTTGGAAAAAAATGCACATTAGAACACTGCAATTATTACAGAACTCTGTGGAAGGAATACTGAAAGGAACTGCACTTACTGATCATGTTTCATCAGTACTCTGTCAGTTGTAATGGTTGCCTGTAACTTTTAAAGTTCATTTTAAGTTGCTTGTGATCATTTTTAAATTATCAAACAGTGATACACCCTGTACTTTAGGTGATATAGGGCCTTATTTTCTAAATGTATCGCATGCAATACCAAAATGGGGGCGGAGTTGGCCCCGGAAGAGGAGGAGTCGGTGCGTCACCGGGGCCAACTCCGCGAAGCCACCGCAGACGACAAAAAGGTAATGCCCTTTTCGCGTCCTATTTCGCTCCCAATAGCTACACCTCCTATGGTGGCGCTATTGGGTGCGAAACCGGCAGCGATCGCACCACGACGGTGCGATCGCTGCCGGCTAGCACAGGCCTGCCCCCCCGTTTCGGCCCCCCACCCCTCATTTCCTGCGATACTTTAGGAAATGAGGTCCATAGTTAGCAGATAATCTACTCTTCTTAGGTTTTAGTTCTGCGACCTCAGGATTCAGTCTTGTGATGTGTTCTATCTATGCAGGATTGTAAATTGCAAACAACTCTTACAAGGCGTTATCTGTTGCCAGCTGGGGTGTGAACCCTTAGCCGGGGTGAAGTTGTCACTACCTGTAGGGGATGCCCCCGCAGGTCCCCACCATCGGCAGGCGGAATTGATCATAGCAGGAACCCTAACGGGACCTTCACCTATTCCAGCCCTTGTTCCCCACAGGTTGAGCCCTTGGGTACCGGAGCCGGCAGGACTTAGGCCAGGGATCCTGGTGAAGAAGATCCCACTGCACGAGGTGAAGGAGAGGTCAGACAGGCCAGAGTCAGGATGGGCGGCAGGCAAGCAGAAGTTGAGAGGCATTCCAAGGTCAGGACAGGTGGCAGACAAGCAGAATCCAGGAGACGAACCGAGGTCAGGAGCCAGAGGACAAGCCAAGATGGGAATCAAGGCACATGGACCAGGGTAGAGAGAGACAGGAATTCAGGATCAGGAACTCAGCAACCAGCAGCTCTCAAGGAGTAGGACCTGTTGCAAGGCAATCCCAGACTACCAGGCCTCAGGTAAAATAGAGGCCTGGTCTTGACGTCATTTCTCCAGGCCGCAGCTAGTTCCTTGCCGCTGGCCCTTTTAGAGGTGGGGGAGTGTGCGCACACGCACCTAGGGGGCCTGCCAGGATGCATGTGCTGGACAGCATCTATGCCGGTGCGCGAGCTGCTACGGACCTGAGCGGGGGAACAGTTGCAGGGATTCTCCACTATAGCATTGGAGGTGGCAGAGGTCCCTGCCACGTCAGTAAGTGGGGTCGGTCGCATGGCCATGTGGCTGGCCCGTGCAAAACAAGAGCATTTGATTATGTGGCACCTGCAATGTAGAATGCATTAGCTGCAGAACTATGTGCATTGTCTGATATAAAAATTTAGAAAGCAGGTAAAAATATACTTTTAATATTGCCTTTAAATAATGTTTTAAAGAGTTGTAATATACAGTATTGAATGTTTAATGTAATCTGTGAAATTGTTTGTATTGAAATTATAAATGTTTATATTGTTAACCCCATTAAACACATTGTGGAAACTGTGGGATATAAAAGTCATTAAATAAATATAAATAAATAAATGCATACATACATACATCTACAGTTTGTGATTCACAGGTGAAAGAGGGTCTCGTCCTCTAGTCCCAGTGTCTCACATTCATGAAAAAAAAGTCAACAGCTAGGGTGTGTAAACATGAGCACCAGATTCAGAGGAACAGTGGGGATAAAGCATAGGAAACAGTTGCCACCTCAGTTGCCACCTCAGTTGCCACTAGATGATAGGGTGCAAGGAGGAGCAGCACCCTATCATCTAGTGTTATGATTCTGCTTGTCATTAAGCCTCCCAACCACCAGAGATTCTCTGGGAGCTGTGCCTACCTTTTGTTCACCTTTAGTCTCAGTGACCTCATGACTCATCAATTCCCTGCCAATTTAGCCCTGCCTCCGTTTACACTCAGGGCCTTGTCATTGAGTCTCCTCAGCTCCTTGCTTGGCCCCTCATCTCTGTTACCTTGTAGCTCTCCTCAGCCTTGGCTTTCCAAAGCCTTCTTGTCTCTGTATACCTGGTGGCTTTCCGTAGCTGTTAGGTAGTATGGACTCAAATGGTAGCGCAACAGTCTTAACTGACTCAGCTTGCGATGGAGGAGTACTGGTATTCTCGAAGATAGTCTAGGCATCCCCACTGGAGGAATAGACAACAGGAATCCAAAGGCAGTCCGAGTCAGAAGATGCACAGCAGATACAGGTAATCCATATAGTCCAGGTAGCAAGGCAGGCGGCAGACAAGGGTAATCCAGAGGTAGTCCAGGGAGCAAGGCAGGCGGGAGACAACGAGAATCCAGAAGCAGTCCAAGTCAGAGGCAAGGCAACAAACTCCGAAAACAGTACCAGCACAAGTGAGCCTGTAGCTGAGGCAAGGGACTTGTGCTGGGCTGTCAGTTTAAATACTGCATTTTTCCCGCGCTGGGTGTGGGGGTTGCTGGGAGGGGCGCTGATGAAAGGGGAGGAGCAAGGCCACTTCGGCACAGTGCATTGTGGTGCAGAACTGCGCCGGTAACAGCCCTGATCGCGGAGAATGGTCGGCAGCAGCGCGGAGGCACAGGTTCGTCTTCTAACAGTAGCCTTCTGCCTTGTGCCTTTCCTATAACTTCTTGTCTCTGAATACCTGGTGGCTCTCTGTAGCCTTCTGCCTTGTGCCTTTCCTATAACTTCTTGTCTCTGTATACCTGGTGGCTCTCTGTAGCCTTCTGCCTTGTGACATTCCTAAGCCTTCTTGTTTCCTAGTTTACATTGTGGCTTTCCTAAGCCTTCTTGTTTTCCAGTTTACCTTGTGGCTTCCCTAAGCCTTCCTTTTTCCAAACTTGCCTCGTGTCTTCCCTAAGCCTTCAGGTTTCCAAGCTTGCCTTATGACTTCCCTAAGCCTTTCTGTTTACAAGCTTGTCTTTGGCTTCCCTAAGCCTTCTGATTCCAAGCTTGCCTTGTGGCTTCCCTAACCCTTCCTGATTCCAAGCTTCCCTAAACCTTCCTGTATTCTAGCTTGCTTGATGGCTTCCCTAAGCCTTCTTGTTTCCAAGCTTGCTCTGTGGCTCCCTGCTTCCCAAGCTTCTTGTCTCAAAATGGTCCCTGGCTTCTAAGCCTCTGTCTCAAACTTGCTTTCTGGCTTCTAAGCCTGTCTCAAGCTGGCTCTGTGGTTTTCCTAAGCCTTTGTCTAAAGCTTGCCCTCTGGCTCTCTAGCTGTTATGCCCATCGGTCGAAGACAACTGCAACCACTCTTGCTCACCTCTTTACTTCCCTGACTACGTGGGGTAGACTAGCAGCCTCCTCCAGCTGCTGATGGCCTGCCTACCACTTCCAGGCCTCCCAGGGTGCCACGGATGCCGCCGACCACCAGATATTCTTAGGCACGCTCGCGCGTGCACTGGCCAGTCTTAAAGCCGTCATAGCGGGAACCTCGGGGGCATCCCTTCTGGATGACGTCATTCCTCCAGGACATTTAAGCCAGCAGGCCCTGCCTACCAACGACTTGGCAAAGAGAACCCTTCTTGCTATATCCACCTTGCTCTCTGAGGACCTGCGTTCCAGTTCCTGCTTCCAGGCATAGACATCTTGGGTACCCGCTCTTCAGGGGCCCTCTCCTAGGCTTGGCTATCTGCTACTCGGAGGGCCTATCGCTTGGGACTTCTGCCTGCCCCGTTCCCCAGGTCTTCTCTGAAACCATCGCTACTCTTTCTGTGAGTACCCCGCTCCGCGGACTACTTCCTGTTCTACCGAGGATCCCTCTGGTGTACACCACTTCACAGACCACTACCATCTTTACTGAGGACCTCACCGGTGTTTCCTGCTCTGAGGATCACTATCAACTCTACTGAGAACCTTCACCGTGAGTACCCCACTCCGCAGGCCATTACCATCTCTATTAAGGACCTCATCAGTGTGCCCTGCTCTGCAGACCACTATCATCACTAGTGAGGACCCTCTCCAGGGTACCCCGCTTCACAGACCCTTACCATCTATACTAAGGACCTCATTGGTGTACCCCACTCTGTGGATCACTACCGACTCAGCTGAGGTCCTTCTTCAGTGAACCCTGCTCCGCAGGCCACTACCATCTCTACTGAAGACTTCATCAGTGTACCTTGCTCTGTGTACGGAGGTATCCATTCAGGGTATTCTCCTATCCTTGGACCATGTATCTCTGGGTCTGTGAGACCTCTTCTCTGGCACCCCCTGCTCTGCGGGATGTGTCACTCTTTCTCTTTAATAAAGACTCTAGACTGAAACTGTGTCTGACATTACTGAGACCACGCCTCCCAATGGTGATGCTCATGAGGCTCCTCCCTGTGGGTGGTATCATCTCTCACCTCAGCCCAGGGCCCACACACTAACTAATCCTAACAGATTGCCAAGTCCTGGATCCGGCACAGGTCTCAGCAATCCAGGCCATTCCTGGCCTGGCCCAGCGAATCACAGAACAGCAAAAGTTCCTAGAGACATAGGTAACCGCCATCAATCAACTGAATACTCGGCTGGACTCCATTCCTACGCCTGCCAAGCCTAACTCAGCTATGCAAGCGCCACCCTTCCGGCCTCCAGTGCCCTTGCCGGCACCTCCTCATTTTACAGGTGACCCCTTGTTATGTAGGGGCTTCTTGAACCAGTGCAGCATGCACTTCTCCTTACAACCCGCATATTTTCCTGATGTAGTTTCCAAAACTATATATATCCTATCCTTTCTGGATGGAAAAGCATTGGCCTGGGCATCGCCTCTTTTGGAACGTATGGATCCAATCCTTAATGACCTATTGGACTTCCTCGCCCTCTTTCGCACGGTGTTCGACAACCCAGGTCGAAAGGCCATTTTGGGATCTAGGCTCCTACATCTGCAACAGGTTTCCAGATCACTGACTGATTATGTCATTGAGTTTAGGACTCTCTTATCCGAACTGCACTGGGACTTGGGCTGCCTGCATGCCATATTCCTCGAGGGCCTGAGTCCCCGTATCAAGGACGAGTTGGCAGCACGAGAACTCCCTGAGTCCTTGGACTCCCTTATAGACCTCGCTAGTCGCATAGACCATCATCTGTGTGAGCATTCCCAAGAGGTCAGAGGAGCCAAGAGAATGGCTTCTAGTGCTCCACGCACTCGCCTGATGCCATCTACTCCGGCCATCACTACACCAAACACCAAGGATGAGGAACCAATGCAAATGGGACATAGTCACCTATCCTCTAAGGAGAAACATCGTCGCCAGAAGGCAGGCCTATGCATGTATTGTGGCCAATCGGGTCATGCGGTACCCTCCTGCCCGCTCCATCCGGGAAAACTCCCAGCCCTAGGATCTGCCAGGGCCCTAGGATCAGCCCTAGGCTTGACCGCACCCTCTCCTCTGTTAACTCTGCCTGTCACCATTAAAGTGGAAGCCCAGAAATTTCACACCCTTGCACTAATGGACTCTGGAGCCGGTGGAATCTTTATTCTCCGGCAACTCATAGAATATCTGCAGATTCCCACTGTCCATATACTGACGCCATTGTTGCTCTCTTCTATCCATGGCAAACCATTATCTGGTGAAGTCACCTTCTCCACAATCCCCATTTGACTTCGCACAGGATCTCTGCATACAGAGACTATTCCCTTTCTGATTTTGGACAAGGCTATACATCCTGTGATTCTAGGATTTCCATGGCTGAAAATACACACTCTGCAATTTGATTGGAGTACTCTCCAATTGACTCATTGGGGTAACTACTGCCATAAAAATTGTTTGGAGACGGTGCCCCTGATGCCCTGCCTAGCCACACTGCCCTCCATTCTGGGACTTCCGCCCCAGTACTCCTCCTTCCAGGATGTATTCTCGAAGAAAGCCGCAGACATTTTACCTCCGCATCACTCTTTTGATTGCGCTATTAATTTGTTGCCCAACACTGAGCCTCCCCGAGGAAGAGTCTACACACTTTCCCTGACTGAGATGAAAGCCATGTCTAAATATATACAAGAAAATTTGGCTAAAGGCTTCATTCGGCCTTCCAGGTCTCCCACTGGAGCAGGGTTCTTTTTTGTGGGGAAAAAGGATGGCTCCCTTCAGCCGTGCATAGATTACCGTGGCTTAAATTGAGACTACACTGAAGGATCACTACACCCTGCCACTAATCTCCAAACGGTTTGACAGGCTCCAGGGGGCCAAGATATTTACCAAATTGGACCTCAGAGGAGCTTACAATTTGATCAGGATACACCAGGGTGATGAATGGAAGACCACATTTAACACCCGCAATGGCCATTTTGAATATCTGGTCATGCCATTTGGCCTTTGCAACACTCCAGTGGTGTTCCAGAATATGATGAATGACATCTTCAGAGACATGCTCTATAGTTGAACTCTAGTTGAAAGTCTGTTGAACTCTAACCTGAATTGGATTAACCCCCCACTCCTCCCCCGTACCTCGAATAGACCCACACGTACTGCCCTCCAAGGAACCCTACGTGCACAACCTATCAAATCTTTCAAATTATCATCCACTATAAACAGAGCTTTCTCCCTAGCCGGCCCCTCTATATGGAACTCCCTGCCTCCTGACATATGCATGGAATCATACACACCCACTTTCAAAAAAAAACTGAAAACATGGCTCTTCCAGCAAGCTTACCACACATCACCTCCCATTACATAATTCCCTACTGATTAAATAAGAAGTAATTCTCCTAGAATCTGATACGCGACTTATGATTTAATTCTCGGATTACGTTGTATGCCTATCGATTTTGTACTTTGACTCGGCTATTTATGTACTTATCTATTGTATATAGTTTTGATGATATGTATATAGTGATTTTGCTGTTCTCAGTTTTATGTAAGGGCCCTGCCCAAAAGTTAACTTGTTTGCAATGTTATATGTAAGGGTTCTGCCCAATGGTTCCTGTTTAATTGTAAACCGATACGATGTGTGAACGGCTATCGGTATAAAAAAGACATTAAATAAATAAATAAATAAATATAGTTGTGTCATGGTCTATTTGGACGACATTCTGTTATTTTCGCAAGACCTCCAGACCTGCAACGCTTAAGGGAAAACCAGTTGTATGGCAAGCTGGAAAAATGTTCTTTCCACAAGGAGTCTGTCCCTTTTCTGGGCTATGTGGTCTCTAGCTAGGGGTTCCATATGGATCCACACAAGACTAAGAGTATCCGAGAATGGCCCCAACCAATGGGTCTTAAGGCAGTCCGAAGATTCCTGGGTTTTGCTAACTACTACAGGTCATTCATCAATCACTATTCGACACTAACCGCCCCACTCACAGCTATGACATGAAAAGGAACTAGTCCTTCCCAGTGGTCACCCGAGGCCGTGTCCGCCTTCTAGGAACTTAAGGAGACATTCCTACAGGAGCCATGCCTGCGTCATCCTGATCCCCGACGATCCTTCATAGTCAAAGTAGACGCCTCTGACGTCGGTGTTGGTGCAGTTCTCAGCCAGCATTCTACTAATCACACCTTGCACCCGTGCTCATTCTTCTCCCATCGCTTCTCTCCGGCTGAGCATAATAATGGAATCAGGGACAAAGAATTGCTGGCTATCAAATTAGCCTTTGAAGAGTGGTATCCCTGGCTCAAGGGGGCACAACACCAAATTACAGTGTACACTGATCACAAAAACCTCAAGTATCTACACCACGCTCAACGCCTTAACCACAGACAGGCCCGCTGGTCTCTTTTTTTTACTCGATTTATTTTCATATGCCGATATCGACCTGTTGAAAAGAACGTCTGAGCAGATGCCCTCTCTTGCTCATTCACCGTTGATGATGTCCCAGATGTCCCTTGGCACATCATCAACCAGACTAAAGTACTCCTTGCTGCCACACATTCAGTGCCATCTGGGAAGATGGTAGTTCCCGATTTCTTCGCAGGAAGATCCACATCTTCCATCTTCATGGACTCCTGAGACACATCCTCTTGGATAGGGGTGTCCAATT
The DNA here is from genome assembly GCF_901001135.1 of Rhinatrema bivittatum. Lineage (NCBI taxonomy): Eukaryota > Metazoa > Chordata > Amphibia > Gymnophiona > Rhinatrematidae > Rhinatrema > Rhinatrema bivittatum. The sequence continues at coordinate 377,777,579 of NC_042615.1, read as the reverse complement.
CACGGCCAAATTCTGGAGGTCGCTTTGTGAAAAATTTGACATGTCCCTGGACCTCACATCAGCCTATTACCCTCAGGCCAACGGACAGACAGAAAGGACTAATCACACCCTGAAGCAGTTTCTTCAGGCGTACTTAAACTCTCGGCAGAAAGATTGGTCCGACTTGTTGCCATGGGCCGAGTTTGCCTTGAACTCCCATCAGTCTGCATCTACTGGGTCATCACCCTTTCAAATAGTCTACAGATGCCATCCTCTCCCTCCTCTTCTGATGCCTTTCTCTGTACTTTCTCCAGCAGTGCAAGCCTCTGCTCAAGAACTGCATAAACTCTGGGAAAATCCTGTGTGTCTTCCGTTGCAGCCAGGCCCCCCCCCAAAAAAAAAAAATGTTTTTTTCTAGTGTGGGTCCCTGTCTGTGCAGACACTTAGAACAGGAAATCCCACTTCTGACATCATATGTGATGCCCTTGGAGCAGTCTATGGCTGGGGTAGGCCACAGAACAGACCAGGCTGGAGAATGGTCTGCTACGAAATTTCCCACGGTGGGCCGATAACGAAGGCCGATCCAAAAGGTTTGTCTGAATCACATCTCTACTAATAACATCAAACTCGGCTCCATCAAGTCTTCAACAAGCAGGGTATGGTTTATACATGGAAAGGTTTAGAGGGGGGCATGGAGGGAGGGGATTCTCACACTCAGTCCAGCCGACAGCTGCAGCTATCTGGGAAGTTGCTTTGTAGGCTATATCTTCCTCTTTCAGGTCTCACTCTGGAACCACACCTTGTCCCTTAGCATCTTGGAATTTATCTGGTGTTAAAAAAAGGCATATAGTGTGCTGCAGTTACTCTCTCCCCCTTTCTGCCCATGTCAGTACCTCAGCCCCCTGATGAAGTGAGTTAGTGCTCCCCGAGCCTGGCACTCTGGTCAGTTGCATGTCCCTCCTGATAGCCCTGGCTCCCCTCTCTTTTTTCCCCTTACTGCCCAGCATGTTTCTTACCTTCTGAGATCATGTGTGTGTGAGAGAGAATGACTCTGTATGTGTAAGAGAGAGAGACAGAAGAGAACATTTGTGCCCTCACCATATCCCAATAATCCATGAGATAAGAAATGGGAAGCGGCTGAGAGGCAGGGGGCCCCCTTCTTTGCCCTGAGAGCCTAGAAGATAAACCGTTGCCTGTGCACAGCCTGTCAGCTCATTATTGCTCTTTAATGTGTGCAAGGATACACTGTTTAGCCATTCACTGGCAGGATCTAAAATTTGTACAAATAAGGGGATACCTCCTTCCCACCCTCCACCCGCTCCTCAAGTGTCCAGTCCCGGCCTGTGGAAAAGTTGGCAACCCCAGCTGTAGCTCAAAGCAAGCAGTCTGTGCTCCACACTGTGCAGTAGGTTTCAAGTTTCTAGCAGCATACTGTTTGCAAAACAACCTGATGAGGTTTATTGTACTGTCCCTTGGCATTAAAATTTAATAACATTTGTTGATGAATCAAATGATAGTAACAATAAAATTTGTTAATAATTCAGCGCAGAACCGCTTTCTTTAATTTATGAAATTTCTGTGCTGCTTTCCGGAATATTTTGAATATAAATCCCAAAGGGTTTTCATGTGCATTTTCTCTCCTAGTTAGTCGCCTGAGATTAATTTAATTACCAAGTTCTTCTCAGCTGGGTGTTTACAGTGTGGATATAAGAGTTTTTCTGTGGAAGGGAAATTAAAACAGTCTTCGGTTTATTATATACAGAACACCAACAAATGCTTCACAAGGGCAAACACAGAATTCATCAAGACTGGAGAGAAATGTGTTGGTGTCCTGGCTTTGAAGTGTTGCTCAATGAGGGGTATCTTAAGATCAATTAATTTTAGCATAGCATAGGGGCCTGTTAGGTCTATTATATTTATGGACTTGTGGTTTCAGTTTCTGAAGGAACTGAAACTAAAAGTCTATGCTTTGCATGCATGCCAGGAGTGTAAAATCAGCATTGGCTCAGCCTGTCTCTTTTATCTAGGAGCTATGCAGTCGCCAGATTAAAAAAAAACAAATATATAATTGTCAGCTCCAAATGAGAGCATCTTATCAATGTATTATTAACCAATTTCAATCTAACAACATGCCATTCTCTCAAATACATACACACCTCCTATTTACCTCCCAGAATGCTGGATGAGAAAAAGGGGGCATGGAAGCTGGCTGAATGAATAAAAAAAAGAGTCAGGACCAATGTGTCTTAAACCAGTAATTGTAGAGATAACTACCTCAGGTTCTACCAGGAAGAGTCACATCAGCTACAGACATACGATAGAGAAGTATTATTCCTATGCTTCAAGTACTGAGTGTTTGGACACAACTACTTGAAGCCCTCACTGGTCCAATGGGAGACCTGTCCTGTACAGTACACTCTGTTCAAAGCCTGAGACAGCAGAGAGTCTCTGCTGGCTGGCACACTAAAACCACATATCACTAGGCTACGTCTGTAATTATTGTTTTGAGCTCTTGTAATTCTAAAACCTTGCTTGCCTTGCCAGGAAGGTATCCTGTTTTTCTCCTGCATAGCATATTGTTTTGTTTGCTGCATGCTACCTTGATTAAAGCTCTGTTGTGAACTCTGAACTACTGTTCAGAGTTCACAACAGAGTCTGAGATTACCACTTAATTATGTGATTTAGTTTCATGACTACTTATGTCCTAGTTAGACCCTACTAATAAGTAGAGGCCCAGTAGTGATTTATAACCCTCATTCCTGCCCAGCAGGATAAAGAAAAAGTAGGATGGACTGAGCACCCCTAAAATACTGTAAAAAAAAAAAAAAGTCAAGCTGCCCATAGCAACTTCCCCTCTCCCCCCCACACAATATTGTAATAAATGTTAGTGTGTTGGCCCTATGGACTATTCCACCAATCAGGTGGCAAGTCACCTGCCATGTATCTGCAGTGGTAAACCATTATAGAGGAAAAGAGTGCAATTTTGTATCACTGTCACAGGGCAAGAGGCAGACGGCATCCAAAACAGTGATGAGGTGCACTGAAGAAATGATTGCTCTGGATGTCTAGTCTTTGAAGATAGTGGAGAATCGAGGCTTTTCGTGTCTGCTGCACTTCTAAGCCTCCAATTACAAAGTGCCCTCCTGTACTACATTTAGTAGGAATGTCATCCCTGTACAATCGGTGCCGTAGTCGTATGCAGTTGATCAAGGCAGAGGGGAATAACATGCATTTATCCAGTCATAATTGGATTAGCATAAACACTATGCTTACTAGGGAATGTGCAATCCACAATGAATAAGTCCCTGTTTGTTTGATTCGTGGGTTCACAAAATGCATGGCAATCCCCCACGAATGAAACATATCATATTAGTATCATTCTTTTGGTTCATAGTGCTGCTTTCTTAGCAGCCATTTGAAATAGGAGAAGGCCATGTAGGTGTATCCATAGCAACAACCATCCCTTTCCTGTGAATCATAAGTGACCTCACAGACCTGTCATAGAGTGGGTCAGACAGGTTGGCAAGGAGACCAGAATGCCAACGTATCAAAGAAAAGCATTTTTCTAATTCAGCCAATCGCTGCTCTTAGTGCTCTGTGATGCTGTTCCTGCTCTACTATTTCTACCTTAGGCACGTGGCGCGCCACGCACTTTCTTCTTGAATTATGTCTGGGGAGGTGGCTTTACTCAGAGCTAGTCTCTGAGTGTCTCAAATCTGTATTCAATTGCTATTGCTTGCTACTTTGATAGAATTTTCCATTGAAAAAGATATTTGTTCGTTTTTGCTGCTGTGCCAACCAGGCTTTTTTTACTGCACTTATTTTTTATGGAACTCATACTGTCTCTCCCACTGAGACAAGCTGCCAGCAGTGGCATTTTGCTGCTGATCTTACCCCCTGGGGTAGGTTGCAGGCAGGGTATGGGTGGTGTGGGTGGGAGATAGTGTGAGAGTTGCAGTGGCTGTCTGGGAGTTAGTATTTTCAAACACAGTTTTATCTGCAGTTTCAAACAGCAGATAGTGTGAGAGTTGCAGTGGCTGTCTGGGAGTGGGTATTTTCAAACAACAAGCAGCATCACTTGGAATTGTGCTTGTTTAGGAGTTTCATTTTTTTGTGTATACAGAGCAGTCTCAGTTGAAGTGTATAGCAAGGCACTGTACTGTGTATGTGTGTGTAGTTTTCCACACTGACATATATTGTACAGCAGTGTTCTTTTACTCTAAATCCCCAGTAGGCCTCTGGAGTTTATTTATTTTATTTTTTTGTGTACATACAGCAGTCTCAGTTGTAGTGTACATCAAGGCACTGCACTGTGTGTGTGGGTGTGTGTGTGTGTGTGTAGTTTTCCACACTCACATATATTGGTATAGCGGTGCTCTTTTACTCCAAATCCCCAGTAGGCCTCTGGAGTTAATTTTTTTTTTTGTGCACATACAGCAGTCTCAGTTGTAGTGTATAGCAAGGTACTGCACTGTGTGTGTGTATATAGTTTTCCATACTCACATATATTGGTACAGCAATGCTCTTTTACTCCAAATCCCCAGGAGGCCTCTGGAGTTTACATTTTTGTTTGTGCACATACAGCAGTCTCAGTCTCAGTGTACAGCAAGGCACAGCACTGTGTGTGTGTGTGTGTGTGCAGTTTTCTACACACATATAGCGGTGTGCTTTTACTCCAAATTGCCAATAGGCATCTGGAGTTAAAATTTGTTTTTTGTGCACACAGAGCAGTCTCAGTTGTAGTGCACAGCAAGGTACTGCACTGTGTGTGTGTGTGTGTGTATGTGTGTGTGTGTGTGTGTGTGTAGTTTTCCACACTCACATATATTGGTACAGAGGTGTTCAGTCACCAATAAAGAAATAAAACTTATGGTGATGAGGAGGAAGCAGTCAGCACAGGCACAGAGTGTGACTGATGCCCTTGGCATTGCTTCTCAGGGTGCACCCACTACTTCAACTCCAGTGCCAGCATCCACCCCGAAGGCTATAGAGAAGGGATCACAAAAGAAATCTGTGATTCGCAGCTACTTTAAAGTGACAGAGGACCCGTGTTTTTCTCAGTGTAATTACTATGCCAGGGCTATTAGCAGAGGCAAGCAAATGGGACATCTAACTAATTTTCGCATGATGCATCATATGCAGAAGCAACACCCAACAGTACTGACATCTGGGGATAGTGGCTGTACCAGTCAAGGGACCCCTTTTTCCAGGCAGCGTAAAGTGGTTGAAAAGGAGCAGAGTCATTCCACACCCTCAGCCCCTTCTAGCAGTCAGGTGGCAGGCCAGCAGCCCCCTGCCATGTGTCAGAAGTGACAACCCTCCATAGAGGAAATTGGGTGGTGTTCGGTAATGCTACCCCGGGGAAGGAGGCAGGCAGCCTCAAAAGTTGTAACCAGGAGCAGTGGGGAAATGATTGCCCCTGATGACCATCCCTTGCAGGTAGTAGAGAATAGAGATGTGAATCGAGTGATCGATCGCCTTAACGATCAATTTCGGCTGGGGGGGGGGAGAGAATCGGATCGTCGCGGTTTTGTTTTTGTAAATATTGTGTAAATCGTAAATCGGGGGAGGGTGGGAAAACCGGCACACTAAAACATCCCTAAAACCCACCCCGACCCTTTAAAATAAATCCCGCACCCTCCCGAACCCCCCCAAAATGCCTTAAATTACCTGGGGTCCAGAGCGGGGGTCCCGGTGTGATCTTTTACTCTCGGGCCTGCAGTGCGTTGTGGAAATGGCGTCGGCACTACCTTTGCCCTGTGACAGGTCAAAGGTAGCACCGGCGCCATTTTGTTTTTTGTCCCCCGACGTCAGGAGCGTAGGAGATCGCTCCCGGACCTCCGCTGGACCCCCAGGGACTTTTGGCCAGCTTGGGGGGGCCTCCTGACCCCCACAAGACTTGCCAAAAGTCCAGCGGGAGTCCGGGAGCAACCTCCTGCACTCAAATCTTTTTGCCGTATGGCCGGCTCCATTTTGCGCAAAATGCCGCCGGCCGTACGGCAACACGATTCCACTGCATAAGGTCATTCCCGGACCCCCACTGGACCCCCAGGGACTTTTGGCCAGCTTGGGGGGGCCTCCTGACCCCCACAAGACTTGCCAAAAGTCCAGTGGGGGTCCGGAACGACCTCCTGCAGTCGAATCGTGTTGCCGTACGGCCGGCGAAACACGGGTCCGTGTTGGGGCACCTTGAAAATTGTTTGCTGTGTTAACATTATGCAGTGGAGTTGCCGCAATAAAATTCAGAATTTATTTTTTTACAAAATGCTTTGGAATTTCCTTTGATCAGGACTAAAAGTTCTATGCTCTGCACTTCTGTGATTTGGGTAATTGAAATCTCCCATTATTATTTCACTGCCAAATTGGTTAGCTTCCCTGATTTCTCTTAGCATTTCATCATCTGTCTGATTATTTTGTCCAGGTGGATGGTAGTATACTCCTATCACTATACTCTTACACAACACAAATGGGATTTCTACTCATATAGATTCTACTAAACATTTAGTCTCTAATGGTGAGGTCCAACAGGCAAGTGCGGGTTGCTATTGTTCCCAGTTGCTTTTTTTTTTTTTTTTTTTGCTCAGTAGTACAACGCCTTAGATTTCAATGAGCCATAGACTTGAATGGGAAATCTAAACAAATGAGTTGAGATGTTTTATTTCAATTGTGGAAACCCTATGTTCATTGTGTGGGTCCACAAGTGAAACAAAAATATGTATTTATTTATATGAAAACATTTATATTCCACTTATAACCAGCCTGCCATGATAGGTATTGTATTAGGAAGGGAATGGTGATTAATAGAACGGAAAATGTCATAATGCCTCTATATCGCTCCATGGTGAGACCACACCTTGAATACTGTGTACAATTCTGGTCGCCACATCTCAAAAAAGATATAGTTGCGATAGAGAAGGTACAGAGAAGGGCAACCAAAATGATAAAGGGGATGGAACAGCTTCCCTATGAGGATAGGCTGAAGAGATTAGGGCTGTTTAGCTTGGAGAAGAGACGGCTGAGAGGGGATATGATAGAGGTCTTTAAGATCATGAGAGGTCTTGAACGAGTAGATGTGACTCGGTTATTTTCACTTTCGAATAATAGAAGGACTAGGGGGCATTCCATGAAGTTAGCAAGTAGCACATTTAAGACTAATCGGAGAAAATTCTTTTTCACTCAACGCACAATAAAGCTCTGGAATTTGTTGCCAGAGGATGTGGTTAGTGCAGTGTAGCTGGGTTCAAAAAAGGTTTGGATAAGTTCTTGGAGGAGAAGTCCATTAATGGCTATTAATCAATTTTACTTAGGGAATAGCCACTGCTATTAATTGCATCAGTAGCATGGGATCTTCTTAGTGTTTGGGTAATTGCCAGGTTCTTGTGGCCTGGTTTTGGCCTCTGTTGGAAACAGGATGCTGGGCTTGATGGACCCTTGGTCTGACCCAGCATGGCAATTTCTTATGTTCCTATGTATGTTACCCATTCTTTTCAAATAAATGCATATCTCTACAAATTATAGTGCAGTTCATTACATCAAACATATTAGGAAGGGTCTAAAGATTCAGCAGGAATAACCAGATTTATCACTGGGACTTGCTTATTACCTAGAAACATTGCCAAGTTCAATGGCAATCCTTTGTAAATACTCCATCCTTTGTAATCCTTTGTAAATACTTTGTAAATACTCCACTTTGTAAATACTCCACTTTGTAAATACTTTGTAAATACTTTGTAAATACTCCACTTTGTAAATACTCCACTTTGTAAATACTTTGTAAATACTCCACTGGTGCTGCTTCCCATTCAGTACATCTCTAATTTATAACCTGTTGAATTGTATTACCTAGCTTCTGTTAACCAGTTGCTCAGACCTATATCTTCTTGCCTTCTCTGTTGTTGTTATATTCCCCACCCACCGCCCTGTTATAATGTATTTTCCATTCTTTTGTTGTCATGTGAAACGGCATGATGTCTCCTACTAATGCCGGTATAGAAAAGTTATTAAATAAATAAATAAATATATATATATATATATATATAACCCCATGATAAATTACACAATATTTTCAAAGAAATGTTAACAACTATGAGGCCTCAAACAGTATCACTTTCAATATATATATATATATATATATATATATATATATATATATAAATAAATATATATATATATATATATATATATATATATATATATATATATATATATATATATATATATAATGCTTTACAAATCATGAAAGGAATCTCATGCAACAGAAATCCATCACTATCAAGCAAATTTTCAAATGCCCACGCATACAAATAATGGAGGTTACATGCAGGCCAGGCCTTGCAAGTGGAACACTCATTTTCGAATGTCCCGGCCACGAGTGTAACCCCCATTACGCACAGCAGTACCGGGCCCTGAAAAATGAAAACCAGGGGGCATTTTATGGGTGGGGAGGGGCCGGGCAGAATGGAAGCTGGCCAGGACAGCAGCCATCAGCCACTGTCCTGGGGAAGCGTGCGCTGACAACTGGCCGGTGCACGAAACTACTTTTGCTCTGGAGGAGCAGTAAGTAGTCAAACTAGAAAATTGATGATAGTTAGTTTAGGTTTAGGGGGTTTGGAGGAGAAGGGAAGAGAGAGGAAGGTTAGGTGAGGGGTAGGAACTGTGGGAAGCAAGATTGTGTCACCCTGCATATTTAGCTAAAATTGCCCCCCTCTTCACATGACCATCAGATTTTATAACAGCGCGCAGGATAGAGAGATAGAAAGAGGGTGAGAAAGAGAGAGGTTGCTCTTTGCCCTTAACATGAGACAGGGGCTACCAGTGCCATTGGCTGGCCCCTGTCACATGGTAGGAGCAATGGACGGCCCGTGCCATTTTGATGACTGGCAGCTGATGGCCCAAGAGTGGGAGATCGCTCTCAGGACCCCCACTGGACCACAGGGACTTTTGGTGAGTCTTGAGGGGTTGGAAGGGTTGGGGGGGGGGTGTATTTAATTAAATTTTAAGGGTTGGGGTGAGTTTTTTTTTTTTATTTAACGAAATTGGCCACAAAATTATTTTTCGATCAAGGGATGGACCGAAATGGCCCACGTTGGACCCGAAAATGAAATGGCAACAACAACAAAAAAAAAACATGTATGTACACCACTAGTATATTCTGATTTTTGACACTTCAAAGTGGATTACATTCAGGTACTAGAGGTATTTCCTTATCCCCCAAGGGGCTTGTACTTGAAGCAATGGAGGGTAGAGTGACTTTTGCAAGATCACAAGGAGTGGCAGTGGGATTTGAACTCTGGTTTCCCTCATTTGTAGCCTGTTGCTCTAATCATTAGGCCACACCTCCATTCCACTCGCTCTGTCTCACATATATATATACTAGCCGGTCTACATTAAAAAAAATTTTTGGTCCATTTCCCTCCCCCTCCCTCTCCCACCTCCCCCTCATTATCTTTCCCCCTCCCCCTCATTCTCCTCTCCCCCTCATTCTCCCTCCCACCTCCCTCCTCTCCCCCTCCCCCTCATTCTCCTCTCCCCCTCATTCTCCCTCCCACCTCCTCCTCATTCTCCCTCCCCCTCCTCTCCCTTCCACCTCCCCTCCCCCTCATTCTCCCTTTCTCCTTCCCCTCATTCTCCCTCCCCTTCATTCTCCCTTCCCTTCCCCTCCACTTCATTCTCCCTCCCTCTCATTCTCCCTTCCCCTCCCTCTCCCCCCTCATTTTCCCTTCCACCTCTCCCACTTCCCCCTCCCCCATTCTCCCTCCCACTCCTTCTCACCTCACTCTCTCCTCCCTCCCCCTCCCCTCAGTCACTCCCCTCTCTCAATCCCCTCCTCTCCCAGCTCATTCACAACCCCTTCAGATGGCGCACGCGCACCGCCGCTGCTACTGGTCCTCGCCGCTGCTGCTGCTACTGGACCTCACCGCCGCCGCTGCTACGGGTCCTCGCCTCCGCCGCCACTGCTATGGGTCCTCGCTGCCATCACCGCTGCTACAGGTCCTCGCCGCTGCTGCTACGGGTCCTCGCCGCCGCCGCCGCCACTATGGGTCCTCCCAGCGTCATTTTTGTCAACAGGCAAACTCTGGCCGATGTGCTCGCCCGCGCATGCGCGGTAGAGCTGCTTTCTACTGCGCATTTGCGGGCCGTCGGTCAGAGCCCATTTATAAGGTAGATATATGTGAGAGAGAAAGAGTGTGTGTGTTAGACAAGCTTGCACCTGGCCACTTCTCCAACATTTATTTATATTCTGCTTTTTCAGACCCTTCATATATGAATTATATGATTATATATGGATACTATAGGTATTTCTCTGTCCACAGAGGACTCACAATCAAAGTTTCTATCAGAGGCAAGGAAGGGTAAAGTGACTTTTACAAATTTTACAAGGAGCAGCAGAGGGATTGAAAATCTGGCATAGGCCCTGTCCCCAATGCCTTCCACCTATCTACCTTACCCTGCCCCCCTAGAATTCCACTTCCTTTTTCTCTACAAATTAAGCCCTGGTTTATGTATATCTGTGTTATAGATGATATATATGACAGTCTGAGGAAGAGGTGTAGAACTTGATTTTGTATATAAAACAAATTCTGCGCATGCATGTTTTATATACATAGGAGATAAAAGACAAAGGTAATCAGTAGGGATGTGCAGAGGGATGCCATACGTTGCATTCGGGATTCATATTCATCGGGGGGGGGCACATACGTTGCATTCGGCAAGGGGGGCCCCCGATACGTTCATGCGTTAATTGTTATTCGTTCTCCGGCTAAAATTGAATTAACTACAACCCCCCACCCTCCTGACACCCCCCCCCCAAGACTTACCAAAACTCCCTGGTGGTCCAGCGGGGGGGTCCGGGAGCCATCTTCTGCACTCACACCCTCGGCTGCTGGTATTCAAAATGGTGCTGATGGCCTTTGACCTTACTATGTCACAGGGGCTACCAGTGCCATTGGTCGGCCCCTGTCACATGGTAGGGGCAATGGATGGCCCCGTGCCATCTTGTGCTTCTACCATTTGACAGGGGCTGACCAATGGCAGCAGATTGCCTTTGCCCTCACTATGTCACAGGGTCCGACCGTCAGTACCTGTGACATAGTGAGGGCAAAGGCGATTGCGCCATTTTGAGTACTGGCATTGGACGGCTGGCATGCAGGAGGTCGCTCCCGGACCCCCACTGGACTTTTGGCAAGTCTTGTGGGGGTCTGGAGGCCCCCCCAAGTTGGCCAAAAGTCCCTGGGGTCCAACGGGGTTCCCGGAGCGACCTCCTGCAATCTGGCAGTCCGATGCCAGTACTCAAAATGGCACCGATAGCCTTTGCCCATATTATGTCACAGGGGCTACCGGTGCCATTGGTCAGCCCCTGTCACATGGTAGGAGCACAAGATGGCGCTGATGGCCATGTGACAGGGGCTGACCAATGGCACCGGTACTCCCTGTGACATAGTAGGTCAAAGGCTATCGGCGCCATGATGAAACCGGTACTGAAGGTGTGAGAGTGAGGGGATGGCTCCTGGACTCCCCGCTGGACCACCAGGGAGTTTTGGTAAGTCTTGGGGGGGTCAGGAGGGTGGGGGGGTTTGTTTACATTTTTATTTAGGTGGCCGTATAATTCGGGGAAGATTCGTGTATTCATGGGGAATCGCGATACGTTTCACTTTCCCATGAATACGACGAATCGTGTAATATATGTTGCGGATCGCCAATACGGCAAAAACGAATGCACACCCCTAATGGGTTATAAAATACAGGAGTAGATTTTCACATGCCCATCTACAGGTAGGGATGTGTAATTGTTTTTCCCGAATTAGGCAATTTCAGCAAAATTGCCTAGTTAGGGAATGGTTCGGGAGAACTGAAAAACAATTGAATTTTTTCTGAAATTTCGGAAAAAAATCATTTTCGGGTTAGTGCGCACTAATCAGAAAATCAGGGCCCCAGGAAAAAAAAACCCCGAACCACGGGAAAAACAAAATTCTTGTGAGGGGCCTCAAAACGAAGCCCGACACAATATTGCATCCCGAAGCATATCTCTAAATACAAGCATTTATGGGTATGCGTGCGGGCCGCTGTTTTAAAGTTATCCTCTATGCCTGATTGGATGCAACTAGAAAAATTAGATGTTCTTTGTACAAATCAAATTCTAGCCAAATATTATATCTGAGACTGGAAGACATTTTATGATCTGCTACAAAATTTGTTTAAGGATCATTAAAAAACCTTAGGTTACTCTGTTCAGTGAACCTAATCCTGTGAAAGCTCATGTGTATGTTTCTGAATCGATGTCCTGTGTCTGTGTTAATGCTTTGGCTTTATTTTCTGTTTTGTGATTGTTTCATAGGGATGTGAATCGTTTTTTGACGATTTAAAAAAATTGTCCGATATTTTTTAAATCGTCAAAAATCGGTACAGTGCGTGATACAATAGAAATCTTTAAAGATGGCGCCAGCCAGCCAGTGCTCCTACCATGTGACAGGGGCAGGCCTATGGCCCGGATACCCTGTCACATGGTAAGGGCAAAGGGCCATCGGCGCCATCTTTATGACTGGCAGCCGAGGGCCCGAGAACGGGAGATCGCTCCCAGGACCACCACTAGAGCAGCAGGTAATTTAAAAATGTTTTGGGGGGGATCGGGAGGGTGGGAGAAGTTAAGGGGTCATCTTTAAAGGGTCGGGTGGGTTTTTTTTTAATCGGGCCATTGGCACCATTTTTGAGTGGCAGCCAAAATGGCGCCGATGGCCCGAGAGCGGGAGATCGGTCCCCGCGCCCCCACTGGACCACCAGGTACTCGTAAAAAGTTTTAGGGGGGTTGGGGGGGTGGGGGAAGGTAAGGGGTCAATTTTAAAGGGTCGGGCCTCACTAAAAAAAAATTTACGTTGTGAATCGGAACCGATTCCGATTCACATCTCCAGCGATCAGATTTTTTTCTCCCTCCAGCAGAACCCGATCGTTAAGACGATTGGGCACACGATTCACATCTCTATTGTTTCACATTTTTGAGATGTTCTGTAGCTAGATGGTAGGGGTGAGAAAATTAATTCTGCCAACTGGAGCTTTCAGTTTAAGTGGGTTCATAGTGGGAGATTTCATGGCAGCAGGCTCAATAAAAATGTAACACTTGTCTGAGGCAGACATTATATTTTCCAGATTTAACAAGCCCATGGAAAATAGTGAGTATGGAGATCTTACTAGATTCTTTTCTGTGGGCTTGGAAAAGCTTCATTTTGTTTTGAGGGGTAATTGTAAAATGAAAATTAAGGGCTAACTGCATAAAAAGTGTTTTCAGCATGCACAAAAGACCCTTCGAGAGTAATTTTCAAAAAGCCCAAATAGCAGTGAAAATATGCACATATTCATTTTGAAAATACTTGCATAACTGGCAGAGTACGCACATTCACTCATGTTAAGTTACAACTCCTCTTTTGACAACATACACATGCATTTTAAAATCAAATATATGAGTGTAAGAGCTGCTTCCACCCTTACTCCATCCCTTGGAATGCCTGACCTCAGTACATGTAAATGTACACAGAAAATCGAGCTTTGCGTGCATTTTTATATACATTGAACATGGATCAACTTTAAAACAGCTATTTACACACATTAAACTGGGTTTTATGCATGTAAATGGCTGTGAAAATAACCTCTTTAATTTGCACATTAAACTTTATTGCATAGACCCCTTTGACAAATCTCACAGTAACATTTAGTCATACAGCACAATGTTTTTAGAAATGCTCAGTACTGAGGGAGTATTCTGAGCTATGCCACTGCCCACAGTTTATAGGTGATTTCATGTACCCAAGCAAGTCCCTATTTGGGACTTGCTTGGGTACATCCCACTGATCCTGAGTCCATCTGTGTACATGCTAGGAAAGGAGAAATTACTACTTACCTGATAATTTTGTTTTCCTTAGTGTAGACAGATGACTCAGCTTCCTGCCCTTGGCTGCTGAATGGTTGTGTTCATGGTCCTCCTGTGGGGCTACATGTTCCAGGGGATTACTGGTAAGTGTTCAACCAGTACCTAGTGTTGCGCTCGGGGGTGGACCCCTGCCCTGGGGCAAGGATGGAATGGCTCCTGAAAGGGAACAGGAGGTAACTGGCCCCAGGGGGCGGAGCACTGAAGGAGGCAGAGGCTAGGTAGAGCTTCACCACTGGAAGCCCGAGGTCCCTCCGGGAGGAGCCAGTAGGGACCCGAGCCGCTTGGATTTAGGTGGGCCTCGCAGGGTCTCCTTGGAGAATGGAAGTCTGGCGTGCCCACAGACACAGAAAGAGTGCGGTTGGGTTCGAGCTGGAGCAGGAAGAACCAGAACAGAGTTGGTGATGACAAGGTGAGGAACAGAGCCAGAATCTGGAGGTGAGCTCAGGCAGGCGAAAGGTCAATGTCCATAGGTCAGTCTGAGGATTGGTCAACGAAGCAAGGGTCAGGTACCAGAGGTCAGACCTAGTCAGAGGCAAGCAGAAGTCTAGAGGCAGGTGGCAGTCAGGCGAGCAGGTCTGGAGCAGGCTGAGGTCTTTGAGGCAGGTGGCAGACAGACAGGTCTGGAGCAGGCTGAGGTATTTGAGGCAGGCGGTAGACAGATGAACAGGCCTGGAGCAGGCTGAGGTCTTTGAGGCATGCGGCAGACAGACAGATGAGTCAGGAACTAGCTGGGGTCGTAGACAGGTGGCAGACAGGTAGGCGGGTCAGGAACAAACTGAGGTCAGTACCAGAAGTCAGTCCGAGGGTACTACCTGGGAAGGCAGATAGACAAACACAGGAACAGGCAGGACTCAGGAACGAGGATGCAGAAACAAGTCAGGAATGGAACTGGAACAGAAGGATCCTGGAACGAGACTAGGAACAAGCAGGAACAAGTGCAGAGACAATCTAGCATACAAGCCGACCCGATTGCCAAGGCAAAAGTGACGTCAGGAACTTCCTTATATTGTAGATGAATCAGGGTGCGCTGCGGAACCCAGACCCGCCCTCAGCCCTACAAGTGTTGGGGCAGTCCGCGCTGGCATGCATATGAGCATGGCTAGCATGGAGAAAGACGCCGAACCTCGGCATGAGGCCTGGCACACAGTGGATGGCCCAGCAACCACCTCTGCGTGACGCCTGGGCCTAGCTGGGCTAGCAACTACCGTGAGGGAGGTCATCCCGGTACCTGCTGAGGAACTATGCAGGTGAGCGGTCCTGTGCGTGGGACTGCTGCGGGTAGGGCGCATAATAGTACCCTCCCTTCTAGGCTTCCCCCTACGCGGCTGTAGTTTCTCAGGGTGCATTCTATGGAAGGTCTTCAGAAGATCCTTATCGAGAATATTTTGAGATAGTTCCCACGAATTCTCCTCGGCCCCATAGCCCTCCCAAGCTAAGAGATATTCCCACTTACCTCGGTGTTGCCAGACATCTAGGACCTCTCTTACCTGGAGAGATGTGTCTGGTTCTGCAGAGACACATGGAGCATGAGGGTCTTTACAAGAGGGCCAGGAGAGAACCAATGTCTACAACAGGGACACGTGAAACGTGGTGTGGATACCCAATGAACGAGGTAGCTGGAGTTGATAGGAAACAGCTCCTATTCTGATTACCAGAAATGGTCCTATGTATTTGGGAGCCAGACGGTGAGAAGATAGCCTTAGGCAGATGTGTCGGGCACTCAACCATACTTTCTGGCCTGGAAGAAAGAGTGGAGCAGGTCGTCTATGAAGATCAGAGGTGTGCTTGGTGCATTCTGCAGCTTGTGCCAGTCACTCCTTTACTCGGGTCCACATGTGGCGAATAGTTTGAGCCATGGATTGAGCCGCTGGAGACGGAACCATCAAAGGTACAGGAAGAGGCAGTCAGGGCTGCCGTCCGAAGATTAATGCAAACAGAGATGTGTCAGTGACTGCTGCGACATGAGTGTTGTTCAACAGCTCGGCTCAGGGGAGGAGCTACGATCACTTGTCTTGCTGATCATTAATGTAGGAATGTAGAAATGTCATCAAGGTCCGATTGTTCCTCTCAGCCTGCCCATTAGCCTGAGGATGGTAGGCCGGCGTATAGTTCAGGGTAATATTGAACCTTCGGCACAAGGAACACCAATACTTGGTGGCAAACTATGGTCCCCAGTTGGACACAATCTCCTTGGGGATTCCGTGAAGATGAAAGATATTCTTCAGAAAAAGTCTGGCAAGTTCCGGGGCTGAAGGAAGACCTGGTAGAGGGATAAAGTGTCCCATTTTCGAGAAGCAGTCAATAACGACCCATATCACCGTGTTGTTCTGGAAAACAGGAAGATCTGTAATAAAATCTGTTGAAATGCTGGACCACGGTTCAATAGGTGCTGGGAGAGGCTGAAGCAAGACCCAAGGCTTCCCTGTAGGTGGTTTTTGCTGAGCACAAGTAGGACGAGTGTCCATGTAGTTTGGGGAATCTTGTATCATAGTAGGCCATCAATAATGCCTTTTCAGCATCTCCAATGTCCGGGCGCGACTGGGGTGGCCTGCCAGTTTGGAATCATGAGCCCACCTTAACACACGCTCACGTAACCGGCAGGGAATGACGGTCTTCCCAACTGGAACTGTGGTAGTAGCCGCCAGGGTAATATAAGCAGGGTCAATAATGAAGCTGGGGACCTCAGGAACATCCTCCGGCTCAAAGGGAGGAAGGTAAGGGAGGAAGACTGATATTTCATGCATATCCAGCATAGCTCTCTGTTTCAATGGCAGGGGGGAATGAAGAAAAGTGGACCTATATACAGACAACAACCAACAAGGACTGAATTACATAGACTGGGTAAACAAGCATGGGTGTAGCTTGCTTATTGCGGCAGTTACTATCCCTAACTAATTAAGCTAGATATCCACTTAGATGCGGTTCCAACACTGCTCTCTGCATTATGGCGGGGGTGGAAGGGATACAGAACCAAAAGGTTACTAAGGGTCAAAAGTAACAGATAAGTATGAGAGAGGAGGAAAAAAAAGAGTGCAAAGGCTTGCTGGGCAGACTGGATGGGCTGTTTGGTCTTCTTCTGCCATCATTTCTATGTTTCTATATGTTTCTAAGTAAAGGATCTGGAAAGTGCATCAGCGCACAAGTTCTTAGAACCTGGGCGGAAGCAAAGGTTGAAGTTAAACCTCTCGAAGAACAAAGCCCACCGGGCCTGACAGGGGTTCAGAAGTTGAGCTTCTATTAGATGTTCGAGGTTCTTGTGGTCCGTGTAGATGGTAAACTTATGTTGTGCCCCTTCCAACCAGGGGCGCCACTCCTGAAGCGCCAATTTGACCACAAAGAGTTTGCGGTCGCCAACGGTGTAATGTTGCTCCATGGGGGAAAACTTATGAGAGTAAAATGAGCAGGGTACTAGCTTGCCTATGGGAGAATGTTGACTCAGGACAGCTCCGGCGCCGACCGTGGAGGCATCAACTTCCACCATGAATGGACGAATGGGATCAGGGTGGTATAGACAAGGGCCGGAGATGAAGGCCTCTTTAATTCGCTGAAAGGAAGCAATTGCTTTTGGCGTCCAAACTTGGGTGTTGACCCCCCTTCCTAGTCATAGCAGTTAGTGGGGCAATTATCGAAGAGTAGTTCGCAATGAAGCTCCGGTAATAATTAGTGAATCCTAAGAAGCATTGTAACGCCCGGAGGCCTTTTGGCTGAGGCCAGTCGCGGATTCCCTGAAGCTTCTCTGGGTCCATCGAGAATCCCCAATCAGAGATGATGTATCCCAGGAAGGGTAAGCAGTTCCACTCAAACAAACATTTTTCTAGCTTTGTGTACAGGTGATTCTCACTCAGACGTTGGAGAACAATGCGGACGTGTTCACGGTGTGACTATATTTTTAGAAAAGATCAGGATGTTGTTGAGGTAGACGACTACAAAATTATACAGGAGATCTCGGAAGATTTCATTCATGAGGCGCTGAAAGATGGCTGGAGCATTGCATAGCCCAAAAGGCATTACCATGTATTCGTAGTGGCTGTCTCTGGTATTAAACGCCATCTTCCAGATATCATCGGGCTGAATGCATACCAAATTGTACGTACCTCTCAGATCCAGTTTGGAGAAGATTCATGCCCCTTCTAGACGGTCGAAGAACTCGCTGAACAGGGGTAACGGGTAGCGATGCTTATGGGTTATCGCATTCAGATCCCTGTAATCAATACAGGAACGGAGTCCACCATCCTTTTCCTTCACAAAGAAGAACCCCGCTCCTGCGGGAGAATCAGAAGGACGAATGAACCCTTTTTCAAGATTCTCTTTAATATATTCCGACATGGCCTGGGTTTCAGGCTGAGACAATGGGTAGGTTCTGCCATTGGGAGGCAAGGTGTCCAGCAGAAGTTCAATAGGACAGTTGAACTTGCGTAATGGGGGGTAAGGTATCCACTTTCTGCTTAGAGAACACATCATTGAAGTCAGACTACTGTGGAGGTAAACCAGGAAGTGTAACTGATTTCAAAACAGGTATCACTGGAGATACTGGATGCAGACAAGTCTTCAGGCATTTTGGGCCCCACTGTACCAACTGCAGGGACTGCCAATCGAACTAAGGTTCATGGGCCTGGAGCCAGGGGAGCCCCAGGATCATTTTAGGACGTACAAGGATGTTTCATCCTGATGCAAAGTACCTACAGAGAGATGGATCGCCACTGTCTGGTGAGTAATGAGACCTGGAAGATGTTCCCCCTGGAAGGAGGCAATACGAAGACTCACCTCAAAGGGTTGAAGAGGTATTTTCAGAGGTTTGATGATGTCGTCCGTTATGAAGCTACTGGTCGCTCTGGTATCGATGAGAGCAGTAGTCGCGGAAGTGTGGGCCTTAGCGCCCAAGGTTACAGGACGCAAGAGTTGAGGGCCAGAAACAGTCACGCCCAAGCTCGGGACCCCCGCCAGGCTCAGGCATTACAGTTTCCCAGATGGATGGGGCAACACAGCAGACGATATCCAGAAGTGCCACAGTAAAGGCAAAGCCCTTCCTTTCTCTGACAAAGATTTCGGTCAGGGATAATCGTCCACGATTCACCTCCATGGGTTCCACAGTGGAGGAAGATGGTAACACTGGGTTCTTCACTGGAGAGCGAGATGCACTTGTGGGACGTGCAGCAGGAGGGCGTGGAGACTTTACTTCTAGGCGTCTTTGCCGGAAGCTATGATCAATCCTACCGGCAAGAGAGATCAGGTCTTCTAGAGATGTGGGAGTCTCAAGGACCACGAGCTCATCCTTTAGAGCACTAGAGAGTCCATCTAGGAAGATGGCTTGCAGACAATCTTCTTGCCACCCAAGTTCTGTGCCAAAAGTCCGAAACTCCACTGTATATTCGGAGAGGGTACTTGACGCTTGATGGAGGTGGAGCAGACTATGACTGGCAACAGCCATGCGACTTGGGTCTCTGAAGGTCTGCTTAAACAGAGTAATAAAGTCAGGTAACTTGTAAAGGATGCTGTCAGAACGTTCCCATAAGGGAGAGGCCCATGCTAGAGCCCTCCCTTCCAACTGGGACAGAATGAAGGTGACTTTGGTAATCTCCTTCAAAAACAATGAGGCAAAGCAAGGAAGTGAAGTCAGGAACTTCCTTATATTGTAGATCAATCAGGGCGCACAGCAGAACTCAGACCCACCCTTGGCCCTACAAGTGTCGGGGCAGTCCGCGCGCCCATGCGTACGGGCATGGCTAGAATGGAGGAAAACGCTGAACCTCAGCGTGAGGCCTGGTGAAGTAGAAGGCCCGGCAACCACTGCTGTGGGACAACTGGGCCTAGCTGGGCTAGCAACTACCATGAGGGAGGTCATCCTGGAACCCACTGAGGATGGCGCCGGCCATCCAGTGCTCCCTCCATGTGACAGGGGCCGGCCAATGGCACGGATACCCTGTCACATGGTAAGGGCAAAGGCCATCAGCGCCATTTTATTATTGGCAGCCGACGGCCTGAGAGCGGGAGATCGCTCCCGGGACCCCCACTGGACCACCAGGTACCTGTAAAATGTTTTTGGGGGGGTCAGGAGGGTGGGGGAAGCTAAGGAATTAGTTTTAAAGGGTCGGGGTGGGTTTTTTGTTTATCGCCTCGGGCGCAGCCGATAAACAAAACCGCGATTGGGCCGGACGAAAAAAAAAACCACGATGTGAATCGGAACCGGAATCAGAACCGATTCCGGTTCCAATTCACATCACTATTACCCACGGGTCCAGAGTCTACCCTAAGGAAAACAAAATTATCAGGTAAGTAGTATTTTCTCCTTTCCCAAGGGACGTTTTGTGAATGATTTTATTCCTTGGGAACTCTGTACTGTGCATTATTCATCCTTGGCTCCGCAGTGCGGTTGTTGCAGCATTGTAGTCAGGGTGCACTTAAGGCCAAGGTGGACATTAAGTCGACTTTTCATTTTTTGCCTCTCATCCTGATAGATTTCCCTTACTTGTATTTTATTTTAAAGGGTGCTATTTTTTTTTATAAATGCATGCTGATGGATTGCATATTTTGAGATGTTTAGTACCTTTGTACACTGGGTGACTGTGCAGGAGCTGGGAATTTCGAACATTGTGCATTATCTAGATGATTTTCTTTTGAGAGGCCAAAAGAACCAGTTGTTTATTCAGAGATCATGCATTGTTTTCTGGGGGTTGTTTTGGACATTGGCATACCTATTGCTCAGGAGAAGACAGTGGGACCGTGTACTTGTTTGGTATTTTGGGGTATGGTTGGTGGGAATGTTTCTTGCCTGCCTATGGATAAGGTGGTCAGGTTGAGGGAACTAGTAGGAGGGGTGCTGCATTGTAAGAAAATGACTTTGCAGCAAATGCAGCCTTTAATCGGAAGTTTGAACTATGGGGTGGGTGTTTTTGAGAAGGTTATCGTTAGCGATGTGGGGTGTGACAAAGAGAAACCACCATATTTGTATTGCTCGGAAGATGCAGAAGGATTTGGATATTTGGGCAAGGTTCTTGGCTGAGTTTAATGGGACATCTTTGTGGCAGGCGGATTCTATGCCTACACATGATTTGGAATTCTTTGTTGATGTAGCCAGAGCCTTTATTTTTGGAATTTATTGTCAAGGTTCCTGGTGCATTGTTACTTGGGCTGAGGAATGGAAGCAGGCAGGTACCACTAGTAACATCATCTTCTTGGATCTGTTCCCAATTGTAGTAGTCTTCCATCTGTGGGGTTCTCGACTGCATGATAAGAAGGTGGTGTTCTGGTGTCATAATCTGAGTATAGTAGAGGTTATTAACAGGAGAACAGCGAAGTATGTAATAGTTTCCGACTTGTTGAGCAAGTTTGTGTTGTGTTCCATGGTGTTGAATGTTGTTGCCGGGGCACTTCATATTCTCAGTGTGGCTAACGTTCTCACCAATTCTCTTTCTCGTTGCAAGTGGGCACAGTTCCAGAAGTTTGCTCCACAGGCAGACCAGTGCAGGGCAGTGGTACCAGGTTTCCTATGGATGTTTGGTTCCCAGAGGGGTCATTCGGAGGATTGGGAATTGGAAGTCTGATGCCTTTGAATCTTATATCAGGACTGGGTCTGGAGACTGTTGTATATGTTGACTGTTTTCTCTCTTCAGATCACAGATGATGGGGGTGCAATGTTTGAATAGTGGGGCATTTGTACATCGTGTGGGCACATAGAATGCTTGCCAGCATCTTACAGTGTGCACGGCCTGGTGGGGCATGATGTGACTGTCCACTGGTTGGGTTGGCGTGGGATGTTATAGGATGAACTGATACCGTGCATACAATGCTAGTTATGACAAATGGTTCAGCCGGTGGCCTTGATAATACATTTGGGAGGGAATGATTTGGATAAATTGACTAGTCACTAGTTAATAGTATTGTCTGTAAGGATTTAATGATAATTTCTGCCTGGTTACCTAATGTGGTAATTTGCTGGTCAGATATTATCTGGTATCCCAATGAAAAGGAGCAAGTCATATAGAGGCATAGCAGGGCCAAGGCTAATCAACAGATTAGTTCTTGACTGTGTTAAACATGAATGGTCCTGGGATTTGGATAGCGGTCTT
The DNA here is from genome assembly GCF_901001135.1 of Rhinatrema bivittatum. Lineage (NCBI taxonomy): Eukaryota > Metazoa > Chordata > Amphibia > Gymnophiona > Rhinatrematidae > Rhinatrema > Rhinatrema bivittatum. Next base: position 377,755,616 of record NC_042615.1, on the reverse strand, counting down.
TTCCGGTCTGATGGTGTACATCTGTCCATTGTAGGATAGGACTTGATCAATGCATTTCAGGAGGCCTAGGAGAATATACTGCATTAGGAATCAGGGCCACAACTTTGGAGGTCACAGGGTAGATTTCATCTGCCCTTGCTTGTGGCTGTTTGCCTGAGCCAGATTAAGGTTTCAGTGGTATGCTGAAGGGTTTGTTGACTTGATTGCATGGTCAGGTCTGAAAACTCTTGGACTAGAACAACTGGGCATAGGAGCAGCTTCTTGCTTGGCTATGGCAGGGGCTGTGCTATCAGATGGCTTGGAGCTGCCAGTAGCCTGCAGGCCAGGCCAGGTGGCCTGGGAGTGTGTTCATCTTGCTAGGGTTATAGTGGATGACTACCAGGGCTCATTACTTGGTATTACTGTTTGGCTCGGGCTGGTTATTATATTGTTGGGCAATAAAGCTGCAGCCTATTGGATTCCAAGCTGTGTGTTTATTGCACATTTGGGTGACTGTTGTAAAAGAGCAGATACAGGGAGAGGTCGTCGAGGTCCTGGTTACACATTTTATATGGAATGACTTCTTGTGGGTGCCACATGCCCTGAGCTCATGTTAACTGGCTTACAGGAGCTTTCTTTCATAGTCATTTAAAAGCATTTGCAGTTATGATAGAGGTATTTGCTTCAGAATCCAGTTTGAATTTCATTGGAGTACATGCAATTTGCAGAGTCTTGTACCATGCTAGCTACTTATCTGACATGGGCTTGATTTTCAAAAGCATTTACATTACATGCTTAAACTGGGTTTTAGACGTGTAAATGCACTTTGCCTATGTAAGTGGGCTTTTGAAAATTGCTAGGATAGTAAGGTATATTAACATGCGTAACTCCTTTTAAATTCACCTGCTTTTACAGTTAGCTTCTCGCTGTCTATTTCTCAGGAGCCTAAATATCAAGCTTTCTCACTTTTCTGTGTAACTATTTCATTCACTTGCTTAGCGTGGCACACTGCTGTAAAGCAGCCAGTGTTCTGCATTTTCTGCCAAAGGCTGAGCATGAATTAGTGGACAGATGGTCTCCAACATATCTTTTCTATTTCCTTATTTTTCTCTGGGAGTAAGATCTCAGACTGCTTGCTTTGTATTGCAGCTTGCTCTGGCTTTGCTTCCTTTTCTGTGGCTTATTGTTTGGTTCTGTGCTCTAAGTCGTTCAGAGTGTCTAGTTATCTCTATGGCTGTGGACAGTATCAGGTCTTTCTGTATTTGTAGCTTCAGTGACATACTTTTGTCCTGAATTCCAATTACCATCCTGTCCCGTTAGCAATTCCAAATTCACAGTGTTCAGTCAGTTCATACAGCTGCCTAATGAAAGCTTCCACTAGTATACCTTTGAGCTGAGATTGCTAATGGAATCTATCCCTCTCATGAATTACATTGTGCTTGAGAATAAAGTATTTCTCATATTTTTCTGGGACCTTCTCAAACCTGTTCCTATCTCCATCAGCCTGGAACACAAATGACTTGAAAATGTGCTCAGCTTCAGGCTCAATAATGTAAATGAGTATGCACCTCCATGTGCAGTTTGATTGTCATATTGTACCTGACAAATCATTGCTAACAGTCATGCCAAGATGCCACATTAGCAAAGCTGAGGCCTGCAGAAATACTGAGATTCACTATCTGGATGAACTAAGGAGCTCTGAGGCTGTCATACTTGCCTGAGGTTCAAACTTCTGACACCAGAAAACAAAATGGAGAAAATTATTTTTCACTCAATGTACAATTACGCTCTGGATTTCATTGCCAGAAGATGTGGTAAAGGCAGGTAGCTTAGATGGGTTTAAAAAAAGTTTGGACAAGTTCCTAGAGGAGAAGTCCATAAACTGCTGTAAACCAAACTGACTTAGGGAATAACCACTGCTTATTACCAGCATTAGTAGCATGTTTGGGTAATTGCCAGGTACTTGTATCCAAGATTGGCTACTGTTGGAAACAGGATGCTGGGCTTGAAGGACCCTCATTCTGACACAGTATGCAACTTCTTATGTTCTTATGTGCTGGTTAGTTAGTTACGATTAAGTCCCTTTCCAGAGATACTCAACTACACAGTCTATACAGGAGCAGTGAACTTCTTTATTATTATGGTGCCCTATAACCTTTGTTGACAACTTTATTAATGCAACCTCTGTACATGCTGAATTAGTGAACATTATACTCAACATCACAAAGACAACAAACAGGAGTAAAGGAAAAGGGATTATCCAAATAACTCTATCTAATCAAGATTTACTTTAACTTGTCAGTGCTCCAAGAAGCTGGGTACTAGTCTGGCCACAGGATACTGTTCAGAAGTGGGACAGAGTCCAGACAAAGGTCTGGTTCTGGTCTTGGTCTTCTCAGTCAAAACTAGAGAATTCTGGCACAGTCCGTACATTCTGAGCCAGTTCTCTGGGGGCTGTTTCTGTAAGACTGACTTTCTGACCAGTAACACTGACAAAGGTTACAATATTACTAACTCCTTGAGGAGAACTAATGAAGAAAAGTTAACCCTTCCAATCCTGGCTAACACAAAAGGAAGCCTCCAGCTGCCAGGTACTATAGAGAAACATACACAAATCAGAACAGTGCCTGTGACGCTGCTTGGATATTTATAATGAAAAGTGTTCTCACTGAGGATAATTAAGGTCCCAGGGTAAAACTTGGAATCACAGCATGTATATAGATTCCCATTTCACCAAAGGAGATACATACTGTCTTTGCTGTCAGCTGGTTATATTATAGTTAACTAGATGTAAGCTCATTTTCAACTGCAGCTTAAAATTGTCATAAAAGTAGCTTGCTACATTTGTCATGCAACTATGTCTTTTGAAAGCTGCCCCCACAATGGTTAAAAAGAAGAGAACAAAATAGCATAATACCAACAATTTATTAAAAATTATTTATTTAGCGATCTATTTATTTATTTATTTATTTATTTACAATGTATAAGCCACCCATCGACATTTCTAGGCAGTTTAAACAAGAACATCCGTAATAATAAAAAAAAATGTTAAAAAAATAAAAATGGATTATAAAATAAATAAAATAAGAGGACAATAAAATTACACAGTACCAAAAACAAACACAATTCCTGGGTTCTAGTGCTGATTGATATTGTCTTTTGTTCAGATTATGCTTCTGTCCAGGTAGAAGGATGCAACATATTTTCCAACTATGGTTGCTGTTTTTTTTCAGTTTTCCCCATCATTTTACAACATTTTTCCTTTTCATTTTCAATGAGAAATATTTCATTTTTTTTCTGTCACTTTTTAGAAGCGTGTTTCTCTTATATCTTTGTATTTTGCACAATACATGAGCAAATACATTTCTCATTCTCTTTCACTACTTGTAGAGTCTGGCTTCTTGGGGTTTCTATTTCATGTTTTTCTCTGCATTTTTCTATTTCAAATTTCTGGTCACTTCTTCTGAATTTGGTGAGGGTCTATCTGTGTTCTGCATGTGAAATAAAGTTGAAGAATTCTGCTAATCTGTAGTTTCTATATAGTGTCAATAACAGTCCATCTTGGTTTTTTTTTTTTTTTCCAATTTGTACCTCCCAATAGGACATATATTGATATTTTAGGACCCATTACAATACCTACAATATTACTTTTTCATAGGTAGGGTTTTTCCTTTTTGTCCTAGGTGTTAGTGCTCTTTTAGAGATCTATTTATTGAAGTGTATTAAAACTAGAGTGTTAATGCCTAATTTAAACACACACTTTAATGCCAACATTAACATTATATTCACAAAATTATTACATGCAAAATATGCTGAGGTACTTTAATTAACTTGTGCAAATCCTCATTTATCCTTAGAAGTTCAAATTTTCCCCTAGGCACACAACCTGTGACGTTAACTCAATGTTTCTTAAGTTTAGTGATTGGAATATGTCAGCTCTGGGAAATGTGCATTTCTGATGTCTTTGTACTTTGCCCAGTACATGAGGAAATGCATTTCTGTTTCTATTTCTCCGGTGTTTTACTGCATGCAAAATTTAGCTTCTTGGAAATTTCAGTTCAGTTTTTGTCTCCATATTTCTATTTATAATTTGTGCTCAATTATTCTTTAGAAGGTGAGGGTTTGTCTGTGTTCTGCGTGTTAAAGAAGTGATGAATTTGCGAGTGTTTGGATTCTGTGTAGGGATCTGTAGTGATCTGATATCTTCTGATTTCCCAGTCAGAACTGCTAGATGTTCTAGAGCCCAGTGTAATATTTGCAGTACTGCTTTTTATATTTAGGATTTTTGCTGATTAAGTCCTGGGAGGTAGTGCTGTTTTGATATGGTCAGTTTGCTATAAAGCTTTGGAATTAGGAGTATGAAGCCAAAAATGTTCATTGTGTTTGTAGTCCATTTTTTTTTCCCATTCGTTTAATCTTTTTTCTTTATCATGTATGTACAGGGAATGGTGAATAAAATGTAAAATGTCATAATGCCTCTTTATCGCTCCATGGTAAGACTGCAGCTTGAGTACTGTGTACAGTTCTGGTCACCACTTGTCAAAAATGATATAGTTGCGATAGAGAAGGTACAGAGAAGGGCAACCAAAATGATAAAGGGGATAGAACAGCTCTCCTATGAGGAAAGGCTGAAGAGGTTAGGGCTGTTCAGCTTGGAGAAGAGACAGTTGAGGGGGGAGGATATGATATAGGTTTTTAATATTATGAGAGGTCCAGAACAGGTAAATATAAATTTGATTTTTACTCTTTCGGATAATAGAAGGACTGAGGGCACTCCATAAAGTTGGCAAGTTGGCAAGTAGAACATTTAAAAATACTAGGAGAAAATTCTTTGTCACTCAATACACAATTAAGCACTGGAATTTGTTGCCAGAGGATATGGTTAGAGCAGTTAGTGTATCTGGGTTTAAAAAAGGTTTGGCTAAGTTCTTGGAGAAGTCCATTAACTGCTATTAATCAAGTTGACTTAGGGAATAGCCACTGCTATTACTGGCATCAGTAGCATCGGATCTACTTAATTTTTGGGAAATTGCCAGGTACTTGTAGCCTGGATTGGCCACTGTTGGAACAGGATGCTGGGCTTGATGGACCTTTGGTCTGACCCAGTATGGTAATTTCTTATGTTCTCATGCTGCAGCATAAAGGGCTCAAAGAACATTACCCTTCACAAAGCCTTGCTTATGCAATCTGTCTTGTATGAGTAAACAACAACTGGTTATATCTGTTTTATTTCTAAGCATATTCACTTGTTTAAAATGAACACAAAAAATGCAATGAATAAGGGCAATTTGATTCTTTCAGGGGGCCCCAAAATGAATCGCGAGTCCCCTGAATGAAGCAAAATGTAATGATTGTATTTGTTTTAAATGGGCCTAGGCCTAGATCCATAGCTAAGACCACACCTAGGGCATAGACAAAGGCCAAAACAGGGGCTATGCCTAGGCCCGAGCTCGACATCTAGTTCTCAGCCTAGACCTGGGCCTTGGCCTAGCCCCGAGACCACCCACCCAAAAATAATTCATTTACCTAATCCATTGGGAATCCGCAGAAGTGGCCAGGCTATGTCCCAATGCCTGGGCTTTGACTCAGACCCAGACCCTTGGCCCGGTCTCCGGTCTGGCCCTTGGCCTAGGCTGAAGACCGGTCCCAGTTCCGATATTGCAGTCCGGCCTGGAAGCCAGATCCTGACACCAAGGCATCGACTTGAACCCAGGCCCGATGCCAACACCTGACCTGGAGGCATTGGTCCTGATGCTTGGGCCTCAGCCTAGGTTGGAGACTGAGCCCAGGAGTGACACCTCTGCTTGGCAAGGAGGCTGGGTCCCAACACTGCAGCCTTGACTTTTACCCAGGTCCAATGCCAGAGCATGGCCTGCAGGCCTAGTTCTTACACCTGGGCCTAGGCCAGAGTCCTGGCCCTGCCCAATGTCACATCCTGGCCCAGAGGCTGATGCCGAGGCATAGGGTAAGGCCCAGGCCCAGAGCCCAGGCCTCAGAGAAGCTCCTTATTTTCTTCTTCAACCGATGCCATCTACTTTGGTCATGCTGGAATTAATTGCCATACATCAAAATGGCACCATCCTCTGGGATGAATGCACCAGAGTTAGTTAACTCCTATGTGACCCAGTGGATGTGTCTGTTGAGGAAGAAAAGAATAAAGAAGAGGACATTGTCAGAGCTGCTCTGAGGCCTGGGTTCTGGGTGTGCATCTGACACTAGGCTGAGGCCTAACTTGATGGACTCTCTACCTGGGTAACATCAAGCTAGGTTGAGAGAACATTGTACAAATCTCATCATTGTGTGAGTTTTCTCACACCGAAGGATATCAAATCTTCACAAGAGTATACTGTTCTGTTCGTACATCTCACTCTGCATGTAAAAGTGACCCCTAACCCCTACACTACTACCTAAACCTCACATCGAGTTACTAGGTGAGCCTCCTATAATAGCATAAATATCTGCTTACTATAGTGCCCCCACCAGAGGTGTTCTCTTTCTCTCTGTCTCTCTCTCTCCCCCTCCCTCCCCCCCCCCCCCCATATCTTAGGCCCTTCCCCAGCCTAAAAATGGAATTTGTAAAAAAATCACAAATTGTGTTATGGGTATAACACATGAGATTGCACAGCTTATCACAATTCAAAAATGTATAGTTATTTTCAGCATTAAAACTGTGTGATATCAAGTGTTATGGCTGTGCAAAGCCAGCCCACATTTGCAGAAATCCCTCCCCTTTCAAAACATTGCACTGCACCATGCATTATGGTGCTTATTGCAAGCTAGCTTGAGAGAACATTGTACAAATCTCATCATTGTGTGAGTTTTCTCACACCGAAGGACATCAAATCTTCACAAGAGTGTACTGTTCTGTTTGTATGTCTCACTCTGCATTAAAAGTGACCCCTAACCCTTACACTACTACCTAAACCTCACCTCGAGTTACTAGGTGAGCCTCCTATAATAGCATAAATATCTGCTTACTATAGTGCCAAAACTAAAGGTGTTCTCTTTCCCTCTCCCCCCCCCCCCCCCCTCCCCAATATCTCAGGCCCTTCCCCAACCTAAAAATGGAATTTGTAAATAAAATCACAAATTATGTTATGGGCATAACACATGAGATTGCACAGCTTAACACAATTGAAAAAGGTATAGTTATTTTCAGTACTAAAACTAAGTGATATCAAGTGTTATGGCTTCACAAAGCCAGCCCACATTTGCAGAAATCCCTCCCCTTTCAAAAATTTGCATAGCACCGTGCATTATGGTGCTTATTGCATGCGTTTATGATAAGAGCCTATTTATCTCAATGTGTGTTCCCTTACTGCTTTGCATAGATAGGGATGTGAATCGTTTTTTGACGATTTAAAATATCGTCCTATATATTTTAAATCATCAAAAATCGTTAGGGCCATGATACAATACCAATTCCCCCGATTTATCATCAAAAAATCGTAAATCGGGGGAAGGGGGAGGGCAGGAAAACCGGCACACTAAAACACCCTAAAACCCACCCCCGTCCCTTTAAATTAAATCCCCCACCCTCCCGAACCCCCCCCCCCCCCAAATGCCTTAAATTACCTGGGGGTCCAGCGGCACACTAAAAAACGGCAAAGGTAAATTGCCTAAAAAAGGTAATTTAAGGCATTTGGGGGGGGTTCGGGAGGGTGGGGGATTTAATTTAAAGGGTCGGGGGTGGGTTTTAGGGGGTTTTAGTGTGCCGGCTCACGATTTTAACAATTTTCACGATACTTTACACACCCAAACGGCAACAATACGATTCCCTCCCCCTCCCAGCCGAAATCGATCGTTAAGACGATCGAGGACACGATTCACATCTCTAATAGGTAATAGAGATGTGCAAAGCTCAAACCTTTTGATTTGGGCTTCGTTTTCAGCCCGCTGCAGGAAACTTCGTTTTTCTCGCGGTTCTAGCTTTTGTTTTTTGTGGGGACCCGAAATTTTGGGTTAGTGAGCAAAAAACAAATTTCCTTTGCTTTTCGGGGTCCCCGAACCAGGCAATTTTGTTGAAATTGCCTAATTTGTCGAAAACATTTGCACATCCCTAAGTCCATGTAGTAGTTAGCTTTTTATATCTCTATAGGAGGCCCACCTATTTATTTATTTATTTTATTTATAACTTTTTTTATACCGAAGTTCAGGTAACAGAATTACTTATCACTCCGGTTTACATTATAACAAGTAGAAAACAATGACAACATATGTCTTACAATGAACAAGGGAGTGAGCAACTTGGATAATATAACATAACATAACTAGGAACAGTAGCAGTATGCACTATTAGAGCGAAACTAGCGCATGGGGAGGGAGGTTTGCTAATTATGCTATTATAGGGGGCTCACCTAGTAACTCGAGGTGAGGTTTAGGTAGTAGTGTAGGGGTTAGGGGCCACTTTTACATGCAGAGTGAGATAGAGATGTGAATCGTGTCATCGATCGTCTTTACGATCGATTTCGGCTGGGAGGGGGAGGGAATCGTATCGTCGCCGTTTGGGTGTTTAGAGTATCGTGAAAATCGTTAAAATCATGAACCGGCACACTAAAACCCCCTAAAACCCACCCCCGACCCTTTAAATTAAATCCCCCACCCTCCCGAACCCCCCCAAATGCCTTAAATTACCTGGGGGTCCAGCGGCGGTCCGTAGCTAAATCGGGGGAAGGGGGAGGGCAGGAAAACCGGCACACTAAAACACCCTAAAACCCACCCCCGACCCTTTAAATTAAATCCCCCACCCTCCCGAACCCCCCCCCCCAAATGCCTTAAATTACCTGGGGGTCCAGCGGCGGTCCGGAACAGTCCCCTGCAATTGAATCGTGTTGTCTTCAGCCGGCGCCATTCTGCACCACCATTTTGCAAAATGGCAGCGCAAAATGGCGGCGGCCATAGACCAACACGATTCGACTGCAGGATGTCGTTCCGGACCCCGGCTGGACTTTTGGCAAGTCTTGTGGGGGTCAGGAGGCCCCCCCAAGCTGGCCAAAAGTCCCTGGGGGTCCAGCGGGGGTCCGGGAACGATTTCCTGCCGCAAATCGTTTTCCGTAAGGAAAATGGCGCCGGCAGGAGATCGACTGCAGGAGGTTGTTCAGCCGGGGTCTGGAACCCCCGCTGAATACAAATTCCCCCGATTTTTTGACGATAAATCGGGGGAATTGGTATTGTATCGTGGCCCTAACGATTTTTGATGATTTAAAATATATCGGACGATATTTTAAATCGTCAAAAAACAATTCACATCCCTAGAGTGAGATGTATGAATAGAACAGTAAACGCTTGTGAAGATTTGATGTCCTTCGGAGTAAGGAAACTCAACCAAAGATGAGATTTGTACAATGTTCTCTCAACCTAGCATGATGGACTCTCTACCTGGGTAACATCAAGCTAGTTTGAGAGAACATTGTACAAATCTCATCATTGTGTGAGTTTTCTCACACCAAAGGACATCAAATCTTCACAAGAGTGTACTGTTCTGTTTGTATATCTCACTCTGCATATAAAAGTAACCCTAACCCCTACACTACTACCTTAACCTCACCTCGAGTTACTAGGTGAGCCCCCTATAATAGCATAAATATCTGCTTACTATAGTGCCACCACCAGAGGTTGGGGTCTCCCCCCCATATATTTGGCTCTTCCCTAGCATAACACATGAGATTGCACGGCTTAACACAATTGAAAAAGGTATAGTTATTTTCAGCATTAAAACTGTGTGATATCAAGTGTTATAGCTTTACAAAACCAGCCCACATTTGCAGAAAATCCTCCCCTTTCAAACATTTGTATTGCACTGTGCATTATGGTGCTTATTGCATGCTTTAAGACATTTTTCGCATGCAAAAATGCCATAATGCGAGTTGATAAATGACCCTGTTAGATGGTAATGATATCTAATGGAGTAGCCTTCTTTGTTGCAGATTACTTATTCTTCATACAGCAAAGACTAATTTTCCAATTTTTTTAATAAAAAAAATCCCTCCATACCAAAAAATGAGCAGCCTAGTGTAATATATTTATTGTAATATTTAATGTATCTATATTTTTCCAGCCTCCATGCTATTTTGGTGTCATGACGATTTTAATAATTTATGTTTCATTGGAGACATCACATGGCTGCAAGTGGCTGTAACCTATAGGTTTGTTTTATTACTCAATAGCCCTGCTTTCACAATTTAGAAATGCACTTCTAGTGCCCCCTGGAGATCAGAAGTTATGGCACATAAGGGTCATGATACATAATACATAAATAAATTATACACACAGTAGGATAATTTGCATCATCCACTAACCCAATTAAAATAATAACAAAGATTCCCATATTCATCAAATTTGCATAAAGATAATAGTTATTTAGTACACTGCCTTCTAATTAGACAGAAATAACTAGGAGTAGAATTATATAGTTTCATTACCTTTCAGATTTTATTAGGTGATATATTGTTTAAGAAGTGCCAAAGAGGTACATGTGCATGTGTGAGATATTAGCGGAAAGGGAAAGAAAGGGGATGGAATGGGATGGTGAGATGATTATTGAAACTTCAACTAAGACTGGGGCTTGATTTTTAGTCCATCTCCTCTTAACTTGATAAATCTGTTTTCTTTGGCAGCAAAAGACTATATTCTTTGCCAGATTTGCTGAAGAAATTTTCAATAATTCTCAGTGCTGGGACAGATCTAGTACACCCTTTCGTATGGAGGGCAAATAAGGACTACATGCCTCATGCTCCTTAAATTTTGTAGCAATACTGGGGTTTTGCTACATCTCAATACAAAAATGGGAAACAACTGGTAGAATAACTTCTGACTCCAAGGTAACTTCAAAACCTGTATCTGGAGTAGATCTAGAGTCAGTGAGAGATCAAGCTTCTGAAAATTGGCCTCACTGGAGTTACTGAAATTTTAAAGAAAGAAAGGGATAAATAAAAAGATTGAGTTTCTCAGAATGAAATAAATGTTGGGGAACAGATAAAGTCTACAGTAGGGTAATATATATAACTTGACTTTATATATATATATATATATATATATATATATATATAGTCAAGTTATTTGAACAAAAAAAAAAAAAGAAATAAAAAAGTGTAATTGATGATTTAGAAAATCAGGAAGAAGGCAAATAAATATTAAGGCGATCCAAAAGATTGCCAAGAATGAAAATATGTCTCATAAATTTCTAAATACATTTTAAAAAGCAACATAACTGACTAGAGATGTGAATCGGAACCGGAATCGGTTCGGATTCCGGTTCCGATTCACATCATGGTTTTTTTTTCCGTCCGGCCCGATCGTGGTTTTGTTTATCGGCTGCGCCCGACCCGATAAACAAAAAACCCACCCCGACCCTTTAAAACGAATCCCTTAGCTTCCCCCACCCTCCCGACCCCCCAAAAAACATTTTACAGGTACCTGGTGGTCCAGTGGGGGTCCCGGGAGCCTTCTTTAAAAATGGCATGGGCCATCCAGTGCTCCTACCATGTGACAGGGGCCGGCCAATGGCACGGATACCCTGTCACATGGTAAGGGCAAAGGGCCATCGGCGCCATTTTGATTAGTGGCAGCCGACAGCCCGGGAGCGGGAGATCACTCCCAGGACCCCCACTGGACCACCAGATACCTGTAAAAAGGTTTTTGGGGGGTCAGGAGTGTGGGGGAAGCTAAGGGATTAGTTTTAAATGGTCGGGGTGGGTTTTCCTATCGCTTTGGGGGAGCCCCCGATTTCTGATGATTTTGAAAATATCGACGATATTTTCAATCATCCGAAGCCTGATTCACATCCCTATAACTGACAATATTATATTATTATTATTATTATTACGTATTGGACTTTATATATCACCTGTAAAACAAGTTACCCAGACAATTTACAGAATAAAACATACATAATAATCAAATACATACAATATTAACAATCTAGAAATGGAAGCAAGAATAAAAAATCAAAACAGCAAATGTTGCGCTCGGCGGTGGACCCTTTTCCTGGGACAGTGCGAGGACTGCCCCAGGGGGTGGAACACTGAAGGAGACAGAGGCAGTGTAGAGTTTCACCATTGGAAGCCTGAGGTACCCCCGGGAGGAGCCCGTAGGGACCCGGGCTGCTTGGACTTAGGTGGGCCTCGCAGGGTCTCCTGGGAGAGTGAAAGTCCAGCGTGCCTACAGACACTAGGGGAGTGCTATCGGGTTTGAGGCTGGAGACTGGTTGAAGCAAGGAGAACCAGAACAGTGATGGAGAAGACAAGGCTTAAGACAGAGCCAGAATCCATGGACAAGGTCAGGCAGGCAAATGTCAAAGTCCAGAAGTCAGTCCGAAGTGTGGTCAATGAAGCAGAGGTCAGGAGCCAGAGGTCAGATGAGGTCAAAGGCAGGCAGAGGTCCGGAGGCAGGTAGCAGGCAGGCAGAGTAGTCTAGGAACAAGCTGAGGTCTTGAGGCAGGTGGCAGGCAGGCAGGTCAAGGAACAAGCTGAGGTCTTGAGGCAGGCGGTAGGTAGGCAGGCAAGTCAAGGAACAAGCTAGTCAGTACCAGTGAGACAGTCCGAGTTATGACCAGGGAGACAGACAGATGAACACAGGAACAAACAGGACTCAGGAACTAGGAAGCAGGAACAAGCAGAAACGGAACTGGAACAGAAGGAACCTGGAATGAGACTAGGAACAAGCAAGCAGGAACAAATGCAAGGGCAATTTCAGGAACAAACTGACCCGATTGCCAAGGCAAGGAAGTGAAACCAGGGACTTCCTTATAACAGGGAATCAATCAGGGTGCACCGCAGAACTAAGACCCGCCCTGGGGCCTACATATGACTGGATGGTCTGTGCACACGCGCGTAGGGGCTTGGTCAGTATCACCGAGGTTCGCCTAGCCTCGGCGTGAGGCCTGGCGCACAGTGGAAGGCCCGGCGACCACCGCCGAAGGATGCCGGGGCCTGGCTGGACTGGCAACCACCACGAGGGAGATCGACCCGGGACCCGCTGTGGACCCATGGAGGTGAGTGGACCTGAGCTCGAGACGGCCACGGGTGGGGTGCATAACAGTACTCCCCCTTCTAGGCCTCCCTCTATGCGGCTGTGGTTTCTCAGGATTCTGTCTATGGAAGGACCTCAGGAGACCCTTATCAAGGATGTTTTGGGAAGGTTCCCACGAGTTCTCCTCAGGCCCATAGTCCTCCCAAGCTAGGAGTTATTCCGACTTGCCTCTGTGTCACCAGACGTCGAGGACTTCTCTTACTTGAAGAGAAGTGTCGGGTTCCGCAGTGATTCTTGGAGCAGGAGGGTCCTTACGACAGGGCCAGGATAAGACCAATGGCTTTAATAAGGACATGTGGAACATGTTGTGGATACCCATGGAACGGGGTAGCTGGAGTTGATAGGAGACAGTTCCCACTCTTCCGATTACTGGAAAAGGGCCTATATACTCTGAGGCCAGAAAGTGAGAAGGAAGTCATAAACGGATGTGACGGGCACTCAGCCAAACTTTCTGGCCCGGTAGAAAGAGTGGAGCAGGTCGTCGGTGGAGATCAGAAGTGCGCTTGGTGCATTCAGCAGCCTGAGAGAGTTGCTCTCTTACCCAGGTCCACGCTTGGCAAATGGTTTGAGCCATGGTTTGTGCTGCTGGAGATTGAACCATCACAGGAACAGGAAGAGGCAGTCGGAGCTGCCGTCCAAAGACTACTGCAAACAGGGATACATCAGTGGCTGCTGCGACATGAGTGTTGTGCGACAGCTCGGCCCAATCCAACCAATCGTTTTGCTGGTCATTTACATACGAACATAGGAACATTTTAAAGGTCTGATTGGTTCGCTCGGCCTGCCCATTGGCCTGAGGATGGTAGGCCGATGTGTAACTCAGAGAGATATCAAATTTCTGGCATAAGGTATGCCAGTACTTGGCGGCAAACTGTGGTCTCCGATTGGAAACAATCTCCTTGGGGAGTACATGAAGTCGGAAGATATTCTTCAGGAAAAGTCTTGCTAGTTCCGGGGCTGATGAAAGGCCCAGCAAGGGGATAAAGTGGCCCATTTTCGAGAGTGGCCCATTACGACCTAAATTACTGTGTTGTTTTGAGATGGAGGAAGGTCTGTAATGAAGTCTGTTGAAATACTGGACCATGGTTCAGTAGGCGCTGTGAGTGGCTGTAGCAAGCCCCAATGCTTCCCCATTGGTGGCTTTTGTTTAGCGCAAGTGGGACAAGAGTCCACGTAGTTCCATGAATCTTGCACCATGGTGGGCCACCAGTAGTGTCTACATAGCATTTCCAGTGTCCTGTGTCCTGCCAGCTTGGAGTCATGGGCCAATTTTAAGACACGCTCGCATAGTCGGCAAAGATCAACAGTCTTCCCAACTGGAACAGTAGTGGTCGCTGCTAATGAGATACAGGTAGGGTCGATGATATAGCTCGGAACCTCCGGGAGGTCCTCAGGCTTGAAGGATCGAGACAGCGCATCAGCACGCTGATTCTTGGAACCAGGATGGAAGCATAAGTTGAAATCAAATCTCTCAAAGAACAAGGCCCACCAGGCCTGGTGGGGGTTCAGAAGCTGGGCCTTTTTGAGATGTTCGAGGTTCTTGTGGTCCAAGAAGATAGTGAACTTATACTGTGCCCCCTCTAACCAGGGGCACCATTCTTGGAGTGCTAGTTTCACTGCAAGTAGTTCACAGTCACCAATGGTGTAATGTTGTTTCGTGGTGGAGAATTTATGCAAATAGAATGAGCAAGGAATTAACTTGCCTGTAGGAGAGTGTTGACTCAGAACAGTTCCAGCACCAATCACTGAGGCATCAACTTACACTACGAAAGGGCGTTTGGGATATGGGTGATGGAGACAAGGACCGGAGCTGAAGGCCTCCTTGAGCCTTTGAAAGGCAGCAATGGCTTTCGGTGACCATACTCAGGTGTTGGCCCCTTTCCTAGTCATAGCTCTGAGTGGGGCAACCATGGAGGAGTAATTGGCAATGAAGCTTTGATAATAGTTGGTGAAGCATAGGAAACATTGCAATGCTCGAAGGCCGACTAGTTGAGGCCAGTCGTAAATATACTGTACATTATTGTTAGAGTTTTATATATTCTGTACATTGTTGTTATCTTATTATTATATATACTGTACATTGTAGTCATGTTATTATAGTTCCATGTATTTATATTTACTCAGTTATTTGACTGTTACTTGTAAGGGCCACGCCCAAAAGTTAATTGTTTGATGTAAACCGATGCGATGTGCGAACGGTTATTGGTATAGAAGAGACTTTAAATAAATAAATAAATAAATAAATAAATAAATAAATAAATAAAATTCCTTGGACTTTCTCCGGGTCCATTGAAAACCCATGGTCAGAGATGATGTACCCTAAAAAGAGTAGATGAGTACGTTCAAATAAACATTTCTCTAGTTTAGTGTACAGGTGATTCTCTCTCAGTCACTGGAGGACGATGCAGACATGTTCTCGGTGACTCTCGATGTCCTTTGAGAAAATCAAAATGTCATCAAGGTATACAACGACAAAATTATACAGGGGATCTTGGAAGAATTCATTCATGAGATGTTGAAAGACTGCTGAAACATTACATAGCCCAAAAGGCATTACTATGTATTCGTAGTGGCCGTCTCTGGTATTAAACGCTGTCTTCCAAATGTCATCAGGTTGGATTCGAACTAAATTGTACGTACCTCTCAAATCCAACTTGGAAAAAACTCGGGCACCCTCGAGGCGGTTGAACAATTCACTAATAAGGGGTAGTGGGTAGCGATACTTACTAGGGATGTGAATCGTTTTCCATATCGTCTTAACGATAGAAATCGTGTGGCAGGGCAAGAAAATCGTCTTAGGCACGATTTTTTAGTTAAAAAATCGTTAAAAATCGTTTTTTTCCGATTAGTGCGCACTAACTCGAGTTAGTGCGCACTAACTGGGAGTTAGTGCGCACTAACTGAAAATGATACAATTTGACACTTTTCAGGTCAGTTAAGGTCAGTTTAGGAATGAATATGTATTCCTATTGGCTGCCCTCTTATTTATTCATGTTACCAAGTTTCCTACTGACAGTATATGGGGGATGGGAAATGGAAACAGTTGGTAGCTTGACAAAACAAGTAATGTGATCAGTCAATGTGACTAGAACTTGTGCCCTAACCCTGATACCAGGGGTATTGTGATCTTCCTGCACACAGTGCCCTATCCCTATTAATACCAGGAGTGTTGTGATCTTCCTGCACACAGTGCCCTATACCTAATTCCAGGGGTGTTGTGATCTTCCTGCACACAGTGCCCTATTCCTGATACTGGGGGTGTTGTGATCTTCCTGCACACAGTGCCCTATTCCTGATACCGGGGGTGTTGTGATCTTCTTGCACACATCCCGGTATCAGGGATAGGGCACTGCATGCAGGAAGATCACAACACTCCTGGTATTAATAGGGATAGGGCACTGCATGCAGGAAGATCACAACACCCCTGGTATCAGGGATAGGGCACTGTGTGCAGGAAGATCACAATACCCCGGAGGAGTGAGGGTCAGGCAGCTCCCCCCTGTCTGCGAAGCCAGCCTCTCACTAGTAATGCAGGGAGGGAGCTGTCTCAGACTTCACCATCCTCCCCCCCCCCTCACCCACACACCATTCACTAGCTGGGACATGGGGGAAGTCAGGAGTGAGGGTCAGGCAGCTCCCCCCTGTCTGTGAAGCCAGCCTCTCACTAGTAATGCAGGGAGGGAGCTGTCTCAGACTTCACCATCCTCCCCCCCCCCCTCACCCACACACCATTCACTAGCTGGGACATGGGGGAAGTCAGGAGTGAGGGTCAGGCAGCTCCCCCCTGTCTGTGAAGCCAGCCTCTCACTAGTAATGCAGGGAGGGAGCTGTCTCAGACTTCACCATCCTCCCCCCCCCTCACCTACATACCATTCACTAGCTGGGACATGGGGGAAGTCAGGAGTGAGGGTCAGGCAGCTCCCCCCTGTCTGTGAAGCCAGCCTCTCACTAGTAATGCAGGGAGGGAGCTGTCTCAGACTTCACCATCCTCCCCCCCCCCCCCCTCACCCACACACCATTCACTAGCTGGGACATGGGGGAAGTCAGGAGTGAGGGTCAGGCAGCTCCCCCCTGTCTGTGAAGCCAGCCTCTCACTAGTAATGCAGGGAGGGAGCTGTCTCAGACTTCACCATCCTCCTCCCCCCCCCCTCACCCACACACCATTCACTAGCTGGGACATGGGGGAAGTCAGGAGTGAGGGTCAGGCAGCTCCCCCCTGTCTGTGAAGCCAGCCTCTCACTAGTAATGCAGGGAGGGAGCTGTCTCAGACTTCACCATCCTCCTCCCCACACACCATTCACTAGCTGGGACATGGGGGAAGTCAGGAGTGAGGGTCAGGCAGCTCCCCCCTGTCTGTGAAGCCAGCCTCTCACTAGTAATGCAGGGAGGGAGCTGTCTCAGACTTCACCATCCTCCCCCCCCCCTCACCCACACACCATTCACTAGCTGGGACATGGGGGAAGTCAGGAGTGAGGGTCAGGCAGCTCCCCCCTGTCTGTGAAGCCAGCCTCTCACTAGTAATGCAGGGAGGGAGCTGTCTCAGACTTCACCATCCTCCCCACACACCATTCACTAGCTGGGACATGGGGGAAGTCAGGAGTGAGGGTCAGGCAGCTCCCCCCTGTCTGTGAAGCCAGCCTCTCACTAGTAATGCAGGGAGGGAGCTGTCTCAGACTTCACCATCCTCCCCCCCCCCCCTCTCCCCCACCCCATTCACTAGCTGGGACATGGGGGAAGTCAGGAGTGAGGGTCAGGCAGCTCCCCCCTGTCTGTGAAGCCAGCCTCTCACTAGTAATGCAGGGAGGGAGCTGTCTCAGACTGGTATCAGGGTTAGGGCACTGTGTGCAGGAAGATCACAACACTCCTGGTATTAATAGGGATAGGGCACTGAAAGAGATGACTGTAGTAGATTGAATAAAGATCTGATGTTTCTGCTCTCCTCACACCAAACAAAAACAACACACAAGCAGAGAAGCCCTTCTTACAAAGCTGAGCTAGTGAGTTAAGTAGGAGGAAAAGTAAACATACTGGTGCCAGTGTGGCTACTTAAAAAATACACTTACCAACAATCAATTACATATATTTGAACTGTGTACAGTTCCAGCCAGGACCACCTTTCTAAAATGCACAGTGATTGGCAAATTCAACATGCACTAGCATTTCAGGTGCCTGCTAACAAAAATAATAAACAAACAAGTTCTAGTCACGTGAGTGCTGATCATTACATTACTTTTTTTGTCAAGCTTCCAACTGTTTCCATTTCACATCCCCCCAACCATTACCTCAGTATTAGCCTTGGTAACATCAATAGATAAGAGCACAGCCAGCCAATAGGAATACATACATACATATTCATTCCTAAGTGACCTTTACTGACCTGGGAAGTGTGAACACTTTGTTTCATTTTCTGTTGGTGTTCGTTAGTTTCCAGTTCCATTTCCCATCCCCCCAACCATCACCTCAGTGGTAACCTTGGTAACATCAATAGATAAGAGGGCAGCCAGCCAATAGGAACACATATTCATTCCTAACTGACCTTCAGTGACCTGGAAAGTGTTTATTTGTATCATTTTCAGTTAGTGCGCACTAAATCGAGTTAGTGCGCACTAACGGGGAGTTAGTGCGCACTAACACGATTTAACGATTTTTAACGATAAATCGTTAGAATTTCTATTGTATCGTGTTCTATAACGATTTAAGACGATATAAACATTATCGGACGATAATTTTAATCGTTGAAAAACGATTCACATCCCTAATACTTACATGTTATAGCATTAAGACCCTGTAATCAATGCAGGGACGGAGTCTACCATCTTTTTTCTTCACAAAGAAGAGCCCCGCTCCTGCAGGAGAGTTAGATGGTCAGATAAAGCCTTTCTCTAGATTCTCTTTAATATAGTCCGACATAGTCTGAGTCTCAGGCTGTGACAATGGATAGATTCTGCCTTTGGGAGGCATCATGCCTGGCAGAAGTTCAATGGTACAGTTGAACTTGTGTAACGGAGGCAGGGAGTCCGCTTTCTGCTTAGAAAATACATCACTGAAGTCAGCATACTGCGGAGGCAAATCTGGAAGGGTCATGGATTTCAAGACTGGCATCAAAGGAGATACCAGGCAGAGACAAGTTGTTTGGCATTTTGGGCCCCACTGTACCAACTGCAGGGATTGCCAATTGAAGTGGGGTTCATGTGCCTGGAGCCAGGGTAACCCCAGGATTACCGGATGTATTGAGTGTTTCAACACGTAGAAAGATGTCTCTTCCTCATGGAGTGTATCCACAGTAAAATGAATGGCCACGGTCCGGTGGGTAATAAGACTGGGAAGATGTTCCCCGTGAATGGAGGCAATCCAAAGACTCACCTCTAGAGGTTGAAGGGGTATCTCCAGGAGTTTGACGATATCGTCCATAATGAAACTACCACTCGCTCCAGTATCGATAAGAGCAGTGGTTGCGAAGGTGTGGGCCTTGATGCCCAGGGATACTGGAAGCAAAAGTTAAGGGACAGAAACAGTCACACCCAAGATTGGGACCCCCGCCAGACTCAGGCATTGCAGTTTCCCAGAGGGAAGGGGCAAAACTTCAAACGATGTCCAGAAGTGCCACAGTAAAGGCAAAGCCACTCTTTTCGACAGTGGAAATGTTCAGTTGGAGACAACTGCCCCCGGTTCACCTCCATGGGTTCCACTGTAGAGGAAGGTGGTGGCGCCAGGTTTTTCACAGGAGTGCAGGGTGCACGTGCAGGGCGAACTGGAGGAGGGCGTGGAACCTTTACTTCTAGCTATCTTTGCCGGAGGCGATGATCGATCCTCCCGGCAAGGGAGGTCCTCTAGAGACGTGGGAGTCTCACGGATGAAGAGCTCATCCTTTAAAGCACATGAGAGACCATCTAGGAAGATGGCTTGCAGACAATCTTCTTGCCACCCAAGTTCTGTGGCCAATGTCCGAAACTCCACTGTATATTCAGAGAGGGTCCTTGACCCTTGACAGAGGTGGAGTAGGTTATGACTGGTGATAGCCATGTGGCCTGGGTCTCTGAAGGTCTGCTTGAAGAGAGCAGTAAAGTCTGATAACTTGCAGAGGATGGGATCAGATCATTCCCATAATGGAGAGGCCCATGCCAGAGCCTTCCCTTCCAACCGGGACAAAATGAAGGTGACGCTGGGGGCCTGGCTGGACTGGAAACCACCGCGAGGGAGGTCGACCCGGAACCTGCTGTGGAACCACGGAGGTGAGCGGACCCGAGCGTGGGATGGCCGCGGATGGAGCACTTAACAACAACAATAAAGAAGTACACCATCAATGAGTTAGCAATAGTGTGCAAGCTAACTCAATATTCTTAAAGCTTCATCTGCAGGAGTTAACAGTCAAAATCCTGGGAGAATAGCCAGGTCTTTATTGTGTTTTAAAATTTCAAATAATTTGTTTCTGCCCTTATATCCATCAGTAGAGCACTACATAGAAGAAGTGCTTATTATGAAAAAGAACTTTCTTACATAGATTCCAGTCTGATAACAGATGAAGGGGGGGGGGGGGTGGTGGGGGGTGGAGGACAACCTTTTCAGAGGAACATAGAGTGCTGGAAGGGCAACAAAAAAACAAAAGTTTTGAGAAATAAAGCAGAAAACCAGTATGCAAAGAGCAGAATGTCAAACAATGAATGTCAAACTTACAGGGTCATTCTTTATTCTGCAATGTGCTGCTATTGCATGCGGTACAACCTTCTCGCACGCGAAAGGCCCTACCACACGCAATACCAGCTGCATTGTGCAGTATTATTCTAATTAGGTGAAGGGGAGGAGTGTGGGCGGGGTTTCGGTGGAGTTAGCTCCTGGCAGCGCTGCAGACAGCATTACAGGTACACGTCCCACACAGAAATCTTCGATCAGCAAATAAAGCACTCCTAACCATCCCTTCAGTTAAAACAGCAAGACTAACCCAAGTGAGGGAAAGGGCCTTATTATTAGCAGGACCCACGGTTTGGAACACAATGCCTCCAGAGATCAGATTACAAAGTGATCTCAAGGCATTTAAGAAAAGCTTAAAAACATGGCTTTTTAAACAGGTATTTTACAAGGAGACGGGAAAATAGAAATTATTCAGGAATAAGCAGATAAGCACCGACACACAGTACTTAGAACAATACAGTAGAGTAGTCTATCAACCCCACATCACAACTAGCATATTGATAACACTATGTATGATAAATTTACTCGTAAAAGTACTTTCAGTATCCTCGGTCATGACCCACTTCTCTAAAAATTATTTTGTCTAATGATATATTGTAACCGAACTTTTGTCGGCACCTGTTAGAATGTACTATAGTACACTTTTACCTACATTAAATATGTGCCTACATGTAAACCGTTGCGATGGTATATAACTTAGCGACGGTATAGAAAAGATTTTAAATAAATAAATAAAAATTATCAACAGCAGCACCGCCCCCATGGCATTATGGGGGTAATAGTGTGAGGCCGGCTGCCCACTATTGGCCACCTGTTCCTTTTTTATTTTTGCGCCTCATCATTTTGCTATAAACATAGCTAAATGTTGAATCTAGAGGTTAATTTGACAAGATATAGGAAGCCAGTAAGCAATGTTTCTGATGTATTTTGGAGGACTGTCAGAAAATATGTTATTAAATATGAAACTGTGTTTATTGGTAATTACTTATATTCAGTATAGTCAGTAATCAATAGGCCATAATAGAAACATAAGCATTGATTCTCATATGTTTTTTTCCTAAGGCCCAGCTTTAATAAGGGTCTCTTTCGGATATCTTCCAAAAGACATCTGTGACCATGAATTTACAGAGCAAATGCAGAAAATGATCTTGTTAATTGTTATTCTATGTCTGGTTAGAAAACTTCCTCTGAGGGGGAAGTTTTACAAACTTCCTCTGAGGGGAAAGTTTTACAACACCAGACAAACTTTTGTTTAGACACCTGGGGTCCTCGAAGAGACCGGAATACTTTGTTTCTTATCTCGTCTGAGTTAGAAAGACAGGAGAGCTCACTGCTTGGTTCTGCCTTTAGGAAAAGCGACATCAGGCAACACTTTAATTAGTTGAGTTGCCTACCCAGTTTCAGATTCTTGCTAAAGCAGGAAAAAAACAATTGTAATGAACATTTGAAACTTTAAGTTTCAGACTCCTCTTTTTACAGGGAGGCAAATTAGTAACCTCTTGAAAGAAAAGAAGCAGATCAGCCCCAACCTATGCTTTATTCTGTATTTAAATGATATCTAACAAAGAAACAGGACTTTTGCCACGTGCACGTGTGAGAGAAACAGACAAGCGGGACTTAATAGCTTCTTTGATTTGGTAAGCCAATTTACATTTCTGGTACTTGAGAACGCTTTTAAATTAAGTACTATTATTTCTAAATTAGTACTAAGCAAGATATGTATTAGAGATGCATTGATTTTATAAGAAAATGTCTTTGGTGGATGTGTACCTAGTTTCAGTTATATCCGTCATGGCTGTGACAGTATTTACTCTGATAAAGTATTTACTCAGATAATTATTTACTGCTTGATTAGATTAAGACTTAAACATGGAAATGTCTCATAAAATCATTTAGAAGTTAAAATTAGAATTTCTTTTTATCGGGAATTAAAAGAAAATATTTTTAAATACTTACCATCTGGATTATTTCTCTGCATGCTAAGTTACCTTGGTGTATTTCTCTAAAAGTGGAATTCATATCCTTGTATAAATCATAAACTTTTTGTCTATAGGGCAAAGTGGGTTAAAAGAATCAAACAGACTTTTTAAACAGAAACCCCTGGTTTTATTCTTTAACAGGACTTGTAGACATTTTAGTAACATGGTAAACAGATGAGAAGAGAACTGCCATAATTGAGCCTTGAAGTAACAAAAGCATGCACAAGCAATCTGAGATCACAAATATTTAAAGGGGACAAAGAAGTCAGATATATCAAACAAAGTAAAATCATGTCTGAATGGTACTTGAAATAAAGGGAACCATAGTATTACAGATTTAGTGAATCCTTGATGGATAACAGTTTTACCTTAGGCCGTAATAGGGGTATCGGAGCAGCAGGTGGAGGTACGGTAGTATCAAACACGTCCAGGCTCAGTCCAGCAGAGAACCAAATACAGGCAGGGTAACCCTAGTCTGGTCCGAGTCATAGGCAGGCAGCAAAACAGGATATCCAGAGAGCAGACCAGAATCGAGGCAGGCAGCGAGCAAAAGAGTAGTCCAGGTCCAATCCAAGTGGTGGGCAGGCAGCAGACAGAATAATCAAAAACAAATCAGTTCAAGCAAGGAAGCAGCACAATCCAAAAAAGAGCACCAGCAAAAGCAAGCCTGTAGCCAAGACAATGCTGTGCTGGGCACGGGGCTTTAAATAACTCAAGTTCCCATGCAAATGCAGGAACATCCGGGAACTGACGTACTCTTAAGGGGTGCGGATCCTGAGCCTGAAGCGTATCGAGGCACACTGTTGCTGGCCATCTCTGCCATGCGGTGAAACTGAGGAGAGCCCAGGAATTTGCAGACATTGAGCGGTAACAGTACCTCCCCCCACAAAGCTCCCTCCTCCTGCTTCTAGGACGGGGTTTAAGAGGGAAACACTGATGAAACCGTCAAAGTAAATGAGGTGCCTGGATTTTACAAAGCGGCTCCCTAGAATTCTCCTCAGGCCCGAAATTTTTCCAAGAGAATAATATTGTAACTGTCCCCTAAATTTCCTGGAGTCCAAAATGTCTTTAACCTCATATTGCTTGTCGTTCTGTATAAGTGAAGGAGTTGATTTTTTGTTCTTCATAGAGGGCCAAGACAAGACTGCAGGCTTGAGTAAAGAAATGTGAAACACATTGTGGATACATAGATTGGGTGGTAGCTGAAGTTTAAAGGTGACTTCATTGATTTGTTTGACAACAGGAAATGGCCAACAAATTTAGGTGCAAACTTAAGAGATGGTGTACGTAACCTGAGGTTCCGGGTACTTAACCACACCAAATCTTCTGGTTGGAATTGAAGACCCCTCCTCCTTTTTTTATCAGCTTGTATCTTGGCTTTACTGGAGGCTCGTTGCAACATTTTTCGTGTTTCTTTCCAGAGTTCTGTCATAGAGTGAATAGTCTGTTCCAAGGCCAGACAAGAGGAGGGTGTGGCAATGGGGAGGGGAATCCTAGGGTGTCTCCCAAACACTAATAAAAAAGGTGATTCCCCTGAAGCTTGGATTACATGATTGTATGACACATCTCAGCTCAAGGTAAAAGAGAAGCCCAATCGTCACATCTTTGAGTCACATAACACCGTAAAAAAGTCTTGAGAGATTGATTGATACATTTGGTTAATCCATTAGACTGAGGAAGATAGGTTGAAGAAAATTTTAATTCTATCTGAAATTTCTTGGACATGTCTCTCCAATATCTTGCTGTAAACTGAACACCTCTGTCAGAAACAATACTTGAAGGTAAGCCATGAATGTGAAAAATGTGCAGAAGGGTCGAGCTAATTCTGGACAGAAGGTAATTCAGGAAGTGGGATGAAGTGGCCATTCTGGAAAATCAGTCCATGACAACCCAAATAACCATATTCCCATTGGATGGAGGAAGATCAGTTATAAAATCAGTGGCAATGTGCAACCAAGGTTTGTCTGGAATAGGAAGAGGCTGTAGTAGTCCAACAGGTCATTGTCGTGGCATTTTGTGGGCTACACATGTAAGACAGGATGTGCCGTTCTTTTTCACATCAAATCTCCATTGCGGCCACCAATAATAGCGAGAGATAAGATTCATTGTCCAGAAAATACCAGGATGTCCAGAAATATGGGAGTCATGAGCCCATTGAAGAACTTTTTTGTCTAAGATGCGTTGGAACAACAGTCTTCTCCAATGGAATGGTGAACGTAGCTGCCACTACTATCTGAGCTGGATTGATTATATGAAGGGGGGGGGGGGTTCCGGGGTATCCTCTGATACAAAGCTCTGAGCTAATGCATCAGCTCATAGGTTCTTCTTGTCAGGTCGAAAGTGTACTTTGAAATTGAATCGACTAAAAAATAGTGCCCAGCGAGCTTGTCTAGGGTTTAAGCATTGAGCCTGTGACAAGTAGGTGATATTCTTATGATCCGTGTAGATGTCGACAGTATATTTAGCTCCTTCCAGAAGATGTCACCATTCCTCCAGCGCAGCCTTGATAGCCAACAATTCTCATTCTCCTATGGCATAATATTTCTCTGCTGGGGAAAACCTTTAGAGAAATAGGTGCAGGTAAGTTATTTGCCAGACTCCGAGGGTTGCAAAAGGATAGCTCTGATCCCCAATGCTTATGTGTCAACTTCCAGAATAAAAGGTTTAGTTGGATCAGGTTGTATAAGACAAGGATCTTTGATGAATTCCTGTTTTAAATGTTGAAAGGCGTGGAGGGCTTCCAAGGGCCAATAGTAAATTGGAGCTCCTTTCTTAGTTAAAGCAGTAAGTGGGGCTACCAAGGCAGAGTAGCTGGGAATAAATTGTTGGTAATAGAGAATCCTCAAAATCTCTATAAGGCTTTGAGCCCTGTGGGTTGGGGCCAGTCCAGAATGGCTTTTTCTCTGGATCCATATGTAACCCATCTCTAGATACAATATAACCCAGAAATGGTAACTCATTCTAATGAAACAGACATTTCTCTAATTTACCAAATAACTTGTTTTCTTGGCGTTGAAGGACTTGCTTAACATGAATTTTTGTGTTGCTGCTCAGTTCTGGAAAAAATTAGGATGTCGTCCAGATAAACAATGATGTGGGAATATAGGAAATCTCGAAACATGTCATTAATCATGTTCTGGAAAACTGCTGGAGCATTACACAGTCCAAAGGGCATAACCTGATATTCATAGTATCCATTGTGAGTATTAAATGCCATTTTCCACTCGTCTTCTTCCCGTATCCTGATTAAATTATAAGCTCCTCGAAGATCAAGTTTGGTGAAAATGTTAGCTCCTCTTAGACGATCAAAAAGTTCTGAGATTAAGGGAATAGGATAGCAATTTTTCTTAGTGATAGCATTTAGTCCTCTATAGTCAATACAAGGCCGTAATGAGCCATCCGTCTTCTTTACAAAAAAAAATCCCGCTCCAGCCGGAGAAGAAGAAGGTTTAATGAATTCCCTGGCTAGATTCTCCTGGATGTATTGGCTCTTGGCTTTAGATTCTGGTTCTAATACGACATAAACCCTTTCTCTGGGCGGATATTTTACTGGAAGTAACTCAATTTGACAATCGTAGGAACAATGTGGCGGCAATATCTCGGCTTTTTGTTTACTAAAAACATCAATAAATTCAGAGTACTGACATGGTAACAAAGACAGGGTAGACATAAAACAGGGAATGGTAGAGCTGACCGAGCAAACTGTTGACAAACAATTCTGTCGATAATGAGTGCTCCAACTAGTTAATTGCAGAGTTCACCAGTCCAAGTGGGGTTGGTATATTCTTAACCAGGGTAGTCCTAATATTACCTGGTTGACAGAGGAGAGAAGGACGGACAATTGAATGGTTTCTTGATGTAGTACTCCCGTAATCATTTTGATATGTTGAGTAATCAAAACAATTTTGTCTCCCACAGGTTGTCCAGAGACTGTTGACACTATATAAGTGGTGTTTTAAGAGTTTCTGTGGAAATCTGGAAACGATTGACCAAATCCTGCTCAATGAAACTGCCTGCTGCTCTGGAATCCAGAAAAGCCTGACAATGGAGAATCTCTTGCTTGAATATCACAGAAACTGGAATTAGAATCTGGGAATAGGAACTAATATGACCCAGAGAGGCCTCTCCAACCAACCCTAAGCCTGAGAGTTTCCCAATTTATTTGGACATTTATTAACAAACTGTCCTAAACCTGCACAATATAGACAGAAATTATTCATTCTACATTGTTGTCATTCCTCAGGCGTTAGTCGGAATCAATCAATTTGCATAGGTTCTTCCAAAGACGCTTGTGGTTCTAAATCCCTGGGAGTCAGGAGGGGTCATTGAAAGGCCATAGCCAGCCAGATGGGTCATCACAGCATTGTCCATTTGCGAGATTTTTCTTGAAAGCGTAGGTCTAGTCAGATGGCCAGAGAAAACTCTTCTAGGTTCTTCAGAGTCTCACGACCTGCCAATTCATCCTTAATGAATTCAGAAAGTCCTTGCCAAAATATGGTCATGATGCTGTCCTCTCCACAATGAAGCTCTGCCACCAATGTGCAGAACTGAATGGCATATTCTCTGACTGATCAAGTTCCTTGTCGAATTTGGAGTAATTCTGCTGCTGCCGAGGAAGAATGTCCAGGTTCATCGAAAATTAGACGGAAATCCTTTAAGAATTGGTCCAACTTGTTTAACAGTGAATCCTCTCATTCCCAAAAAGGAGACCCCCTTGCAAAGGCTTTTCCCTCCAAGAGAGATTGAATAAACGTGACCTTGGTTTTGTCGGTGGGAAATAATGCAGGCTGGAGCGAAAAATGCATGCGACATTGGTTGATGAATCCTCTACATTGTTGAGGATCTCCATTGAATTGAGGTGGAGGCGCTAGGCGTAATACAGGAGTGGGTGTAGGAGGAGCTGGAGTTGTGACTGAGAAGGCATCCATTCTAGCCGCCAGTCTCTCCAATACTCCAGTAACTTGATCAAGTATGCCCTGCTGTTGCTGTATGCATGAAGCTAGCCCTGGAATGGCCTGTAGTGCTGTTAGGTCCACGGGATCCATGGCCTAAGCTAACTATTACAGATTTAGTGAATCCTTGATGGATAACAGTCTTACCTTAGGCCATAATAGGAGTATCACAGCAGCAGGTGGAGGTAGTATCGAACACATCCAGGCTCAGTCCAACAGAGAACCAAATACAGGCAGGGTAACCCGAGTCCGGTCCGAGTTGTAGGCAGGCAGCAAACAGGATATCCAAAGAGCAGACCAGAGTCGAGGCAAGCAGTGAACAAAGGCAAGTCCAAATCCGGTCCGAGTCGTAGGCAGGCAGCAAAACAGGATATCCAGAGAGCAGACCAGAGTTGAGGCAGGCAGCCAGTAAAAGAATAGTCCAGGTCCAATCCAAGTGGTGGGCAGGCAGCAGACAGAATAATCAAAAGCAAACCAGTTCAAGCAAGGAAGCAGCATGATCCAAAAACAAAGCACCAGCACAAGCAAGCCTGTAGCCGAGGCAATGCTGTGCAGTGCTTGGGGCTTTAAATAACCCAAATTCCCACGCAAATGCAGGAACCTTCGGGAACTGACGTGCTCTTAAAGGGGGCGGAGCCTGAGCCCAAAGCCCATCGAGGCATGCTGTTGCCGGCTGCCTCTGCCACACGGTGAAACTGAGGAGAGCCCAGGAATTTGCAGACGTCGAACGGTAACACATAGACAACTTTGAATCAATCAAGACTCCAAGTGAAGAAACCACACCATAAGAGGAATCAGAGTATTGTATACTGTATAATAGGATGACGAAATTGACAGGAGGTATGTTGGAAAATCCAAATGACTTCTGATTTACTGTTATTAACCTTCAACTTGTGGTCATGAAGCAAATTTGGTACAAGGTCTGGACAGTTTTTAAAGGTAGTTAATGAAGGAGAAGCTTTTGTGTCAAAAAATGTGGAGATCTAGACACCATCAGCATATAAAGAGGGCTTAAATCTCCAATTCTGAAACAATTTGACTAGAGGAGAGAGGAAAAGGATAATAAAAGAAGGGAAAGGATAGAACCTTGTGGAACACCTACAGAAATTGATTTAGAAGTTAACAAATGCTGGTTCCATTCCACTTGAAAAGAACGATAATGCAGGTAAGATTGGAACCAGGCTAGTGGAATGTCCAAAGTTCCAATTTCCTTTAAGTGACAGAGAAATAGTACATGGCTGATGCTGTCAAAGGAAAAAGAATACCCGAATATTTTTCAACCTGCACAATCTTGAAATTGAAACAGAAACTACCCACATAAAATCAGCATATAAGTGCATAAGTAGCAAATACCCATGTACTCTCTGTTTTACAAACATCAAAAATTAAAATACACATATACCTCTTTTCTTCTCATGCACATTTACACACAAGTAAAGGGATGGTCTAGGGGCATTCCAGGGCAGCGTCAAGAGGAATGCCTATAGAAACATAGAAACATAGAAAATGACGGCAGAAGAATTGGTCCATCCAGTCTGCCCAGCAAGCTTCACACTTCTTTTTTCTCATACTTATCTGTTTCTCTTGGCTCTTAATCTTAGGTTCTATTTCCCTTTCACCCCCACCATTAATGTAGAGAGCAGTGATGGAGCTGCTTCCAAATGAAATATTAAGTTTTATTAGTTGGGTAAGTGGCAGCATAGCTCTCTGCCGTTGAAGCAGAGAGCAATGCTGGATATGCGTGAAGTATTAGATTTTCTTCTCCCCTGACGTTGTACCAGAGAGCTATGCTGGATATGCATTGAAAGTGAAGTATGCCTTGAAAGTCACATTAACTATCATCTAATATTGAAATGCCTAATAATTGGTAATTAAATAAGCCTAATAATTGGTAATACCTATAGCCCATGAACCCATCCCTGTTTTTTTGTTGTTTTTTTTTCTTTTTTTAAATTTGGAGATGGCAGCCCTCCATCCTTCCGCTCCGTGAAGGTGGAACACCAACCACTGGCCACTGGCATCCCGCTCCGTGAATGCCTCTGTGGCTACTGCCGCTCCGTGCAGTGTTTTGCTGCCTCCCCTTTATACGCTTCCTCTAGACCTGATGGATCCACAGTGTTTATCCCACGCCCCTTTGAAGTTCTTCACAGTTTTGGACTTCACCACCTCCTCCAGAAGGGCATTCCAGGCATCCACCACTCTCTCCATGAAGAAATAGTTCCTGACATTGGTTCTTAGTCTTCCTCCTTGGAGCCTCAGCTCGTGACCTCTGGTTCTGCTGATATTTTTCCGACGGAAAAGGTTTGTCGTTGTCTTTGGATCGTTAAAGTTTTTCAAGTATCTGAAAGTCTGAATCATATCACCCCTGCTCCTCCTTTCCTCCAGGGTGTACATATTTAGATTCTTCAATATCTCCTCGTATGACATCCGATGAAGACCCTCCACCTTTCTGGTCACACTTCTCTGTACCGCTTCAATCTTTTCTCTGTCTCTTTGTAGATACGGTCTCCAGAACTGAACACAGTACTCCAGGTGAGGCCTCACCAAGGACCTGTACAAGGCGATAATCACTTCCCTTTCTTTACTCGATATTCCTATCTCTATGTAGCCTAGCATTCTTCTGGCTTTTGCTATCGCCTTGTCGCATTGTTTCGCAGGCTTCACATCATTAGACACTATAACCCCAAGGTCTCTCTCCTGCTCCATGCACATCAGCCTTTATAAGTTACTATATTAAATGCGTTTGCATTTTGCAGCTTATTCATATAATTTAACACCTGATAATTATCTTGCCTAATTGACATCAGACTCCTCAGTTGTTTACTATTGGTTGGGTGAGAGGTCTAGATGAACTTGGGGGGATCAGAGTAAAGAACTAAGTGGTCTCAATGACTGGAGAAAGACTGGAGAAGTAGTGGAGGTTTCAAAATATGTTTTAAAATATACTGACTTCCAACCGTAAAATAGGGTTTTACATGAGCAAATCACAATTTTTTTCATGTATAAAATATATGTGGCTATGTTTTAAAATAGATAAGAAAATTATATGCTTTCAATGCATTAACAGTATTCATGTACAAGGAAACAAATGCCTGTTAGGAGAAAGTCAAAGGTGTATTTTATAATCTACATATACCTGATACATGGAAGTTATAAAATATTTTAGTAGATCTCTACATAGCTATATGTTTGTATATATGGGGCCACATGGAGTTGTTTGAAAGTTACCCTCCAAACACATATTTAAAGATCAGGTGGTTGCACAGATAGGGGGACAGTCACTTTCAAACTGGCATGCGAGCACACACATGTGCATGTTCATTGGTTCATGCCCAGGGACGCAGCTATTTTATAACATGTGTTAGAGATGTGCTTCAGGTTTTCATATCGTATCAGGCTTTGTTTCAGGCCCCCTTGGGAATTTCGTTTTTCTGGCGGTTCGTGGTTTTTTTTTCAGGGGCATCAATTTTAGGGTTAGCAAGCACTAACCCGAAAATGAATTTTTTCAGAAATTTCAGAAAAAATTTAATCGTTTTTCAGTCTTCCGAACCATTCCAAATTAGGCAATTTCGTTGAAATTTCGTTGAAATTGCCTAATTCGGAAAAAGCAAATGCACATCCCTAACATGTGTGCGTATATACGTGCATGCTATAAAATACCCTGGCCTTTCAAAAGGGCATGCACAAATGCACACAAATTCTGCTCCTATCGTTTAAATCGGGTGTCACTCTCCCCAGTTATCTCTGACCCTTAAAACTCTGCTGATCTGCCTATTTATCTTTATTTTATAACTTACATGGCATCCATAGCAGGAGTAAAGTTTTGGGGCAGGGGGTATCGGCGTGCGCCAGAGAGCATATATATTTACGCAGACATCTCAGCTGCATGCCCTGAAATGCCCATACATGCCCAGAC
Source organism: Rhinatrema bivittatum (assembly GCF_901001135.1). Lineage (NCBI taxonomy): Eukaryota > Metazoa > Chordata > Amphibia > Gymnophiona > Rhinatrematidae > Rhinatrema > Rhinatrema bivittatum. Next base: position 377,724,072 of record NC_042615.1, on the reverse strand, counting down.
CAAGTCCATACTCCACCACTTTTTGAAATCTTCTGAGATGTCCGCACTGGGGCATTTATTTGCATATTCTGGCTGCTTTTAAAAATCTGCTCAGTGTGGGCGAGCCTGATGCATCTGCTTATCCCCTAATTAATGCACAAGTCGAGCATTTAAAATTCACTTATCAGAGAATGTTTGTACTTTAATTCCTCTCCAATGAATGTGTAAAGTATGTACATTGATTACACAGTACACACTTTGGGGGTAATTTTCAAAGGATTTACGTGAGTAAATGTGACATACTAGCATAGCAATTTGCAAAAGCCATGTACTTGCATAAAATGCACTTATTTGACTAAATCCTATGGACAATTCAATCGCATATATTGTAGCAATTTTCAAAAGTCCACTTATTCGAGTAAAGTACATTTACTCAAGTATAACCCGGTTTTACTTGAGTAAATGTTTTTTAAAATCAGGCCCATACATTTAAAAAAATTAAAGAGGAAATTTTCAAACTCTCTGTAATAGGACAAAGAATGAATGAAAAAATATGCATTTAAAAATGCTTTTTTGGTTAATTTCACATTTTAATTAATTAATTTTGATTACAAAATTGTTGAAGATTTTTGTATCATCTACAAAAAGTCAACCTTTTCCTGATAGCCCTTTCACAGAATTGTACTGAGGATTGATTTGTGCAGTACACCACCGGTAAGCCTGCTTTACTGAAAGAAGTATAAATGAAGAAGTTATAAATTTGATCACATGGGACATTCCTCTTCCAACTGATAAAAAGATCAATGACAAGAAAACTGGGTATAGTGCTAAAGGAGAAAAGTACAAGAATGGCAATGCTAATAGAAATGTCAGTACCAAGTGACTATTCTAGGACTGTATGGAGAGTGAGAAGATTTTCAACAACCAAAAGATGCAATCAGAGAACAAGAAAACATGGCAAAAAAAAATACATGGGGGCAGTTACTTTCAAATGGGAGCGTAGGCACAAATACACATGTGTGTGTCGCACACACCCAGAGACGAGGCAATTTTATAGCATGGACACTAGAGATGTGAATCGGAACCGGAATCGGTTAGGATTCTGGTTCCAATTCACATGTGGGGTTTTTTTCATCGGACCCGATCGTGGTTTTGTTTATCGGCTGCGCCCGAGCCGATAAAAAAAAAAACCCACCCCGACCCTTTAAAACTAATAGCTTAGCTTCCCCCACTCTCCCGACCCCCCAAAAAACTTTTTACAGGTACCTGGTGGTCCAGTGGGGGACCCTGGAGTGATCTCCCGCTCCCGGGCCATCGGCTGCCACTAATCAAAATGGCGCCGATGGCCCTTTGCCCTTACCATGTGACAGGGTATCCGTGCCATTGGCCGGACCCTGTCACATGGTAGGCGCACTGGATGGCCCGTGCCATCTTGTGCTCCTACCATGTGACAGGGGCTGACCAATGGCACCGGTAGCCCCTGTGACATAGTAAGGGCAAAGGCTATCAGCACCATTTTGATTACTGGCAGCCAATGGCCTGAGTGCAGGAGATCGCTCCCGGACCCCCACTGGACCACCAGGGGCTTTTGGCAAGTCTTGGGGGACACTCCTGACCCCCACAAGACTTGCCAAAAGTCCAGCGGGGGTCGGGGAGCGACCTCCTACACTCGGACCGTCGGCTGCCAGTATTCAAAATGGCGCCGATAGACTTTGCCCTTACTATGTCACAGGGGCTACCGGTGCCATTGGTCAGCCACTGTCACATGGTAGGAGCACAAGATGGCGCCGGCCATCCAGTGCTCCTACCATGTGACAGGGTCCGGCCAATGGCACGGATACCCTGTCACATGGTAAGGGCAAAGGGCCATCGGCGCCATTTTGATTAGTGGCAGCCGATGTCCCTGGAGTGGGAGATCACTCCAGGGACCCCCACTGGACCACCAGGTACCTGTAAAAAGTTTTGGGGGGGATTGGGAGGGTGGGGAAAGCTAAGGGATTAGTTTTAAATGGTCGGGGGGGGGTTTAGGGGTTATTTTTGTGTGCTGTTTTTCCCGCCCTCCCCCAAAACGATAAGAGAACCCCCATGATCAATATCGTGGGGTTTTCCTATCATTTTGGGGGAGCCCCTGATTTCTGACAATTTTGAAAATATTATCCGATATTTTCAATCGTCCGAAGCCCGATTCACATCCCTAATGGGCATACATACGCACAGATGTTATAAAATGGCCTAGGTGTGCATATCTGTGTGTCTAATTTTAAGCATGTGCACATCCAGCAGTGTAAAACAACTTACAGACACAAAACTGAAGGTATTTTATAACAGATAAATGTCCATCCAATGACCAGTTAAGAACATAAGAACACAAGAAATGCCATAATGGGTCAGACCAAGGGTCCATCAAGCCCAGCATCCTGTTTCCAAAAGTCGCCAATCCAATTCACAAATACCTGTTAAGTACCCATACATTAGATTAATCACAAGCTACTATTGCTTATTAATTACTGTAATAGCAGTTTATGGTTTTTCCTCTAGAAATATATCCAAACCATTTTTAAACTTAGTTTTACTAACTGCAATAACCTAACCATATCCTCTGGCTATGAATTCCAGAACTTAACTATGCGCTGAGTGAAAAATAATTTTCTTTAATTTGTTATAAATGAGCTACTTGTTAACTTAATGGAGTGCCCCTTCTATTATATAAGAGAGTAAATAACCAATTTACATTAACTTGTTCAAGTCCTTTCATGATTTTGGAGACTTCTATCATATCCCCCCCTCAGTCGTCTCTTCTCCAAATTGAACAGCCCTATCTTCTTTATGCTTTCCTCATAGGGGAGCCATTCTATGACCCCTTATCATTTTGGTCGCCCTTCTCTGCACTTTCTCCAGTACAGTTATATCCTTTATGAGATGCGGTGACCAAAACTGCACACAGTATTCTAGGTGTGGTCTCACCTTGGAGCGATACAGAGGCATTATGACATCCTCTATTTTATTTTCCATCCCCTTCCTAATAATTCCTAACATTTGGTTTGCTTTTTTGATTGTCACAGCACACTGAGCCAACAATTTCAATGTATTATCCACTAAGACAACTAGATCTCTTTCCTGGGTGGTAACTCCTAAGACAGAACCTAACATTCTGTAATTACAGCAAGGGTTTTTTTTTTCCTTATGTGCATCACTTTGCACTTGTCCATGTTAAATTACATCTGCGATTTGGATGCCCAGTCTTCTAGACTTGTAAGGTCCTCCTGCAATTCACAATCTGTTAGAGATTTAACTACTCTGCATAATTTTGTATCATCCACAAATCTGATCACTTTACTCATCGTACCCCTTTCCAGATCATTTATAAATATATTAAAAAGGAATGATCCAAGTACAGGTCCCTGAGGCACTCCACTGTAGGTAAGATTTGTCTTTTTGCGGACGACACTAAGATCTGCAATAGAGTGGACACGCCGGAAGGAGTGAAAAGAATGAGATGGGATTTAAGGAAACTGGAAGAGTGGTCGAAGATATGGCAGCTGAGATTCAATGCCAAGAAGTGCAAAGTCATGCATATGGGGAGTGGAAATCCGAATGAACTGTATTCGATGGGGGGGAAAGGCTGATGTGCACGGAGCAGGAGAGAGACCTAGGGGTTATAGTGTCTAATGATATGAAGACTGCGAAACAATGTGACAAGGCGATAGCAAAAGCCAAAAGAATGCTGGGCTGCATAGAGAGAGGAATATCGAGTAAGAAAAGGGAAGTGATTATCCCCTTGTACAGGTCCTTGGTGAGGCCTCACCTGGAGTACTGTGTTCATTTCTGGAGACTGTATCTACAAAGAGACAGAGACAAGATGGAAGCGGTACAGAGAAGGGCGACCAGAAAGGTGGAGGGTCTTCATCGGATGTCATACGAGGAGAGATTGAAGAATCTAAATATGTACACCCTGGAAGAAAGGAGGAGCAGGGGTGATATGATTCAGACCTTCAGATACTTGAAAAACTTTAACGATCCAAAGACAACGACAAACCTTTTCTGTCAGAAAAAAATCAGCAGAACCAGAGGTCACGAGCTGAGGCTCCAGGGAGGAAGACTAAGAACCAATGTCAGGAAGTATTTCTTCACGGAGAGAGTGGTGGATGCCTGGAATGCCCTTCCGGAGAAAGTGGTGAAGTCCAAAACTGTGCAGGACTTCAAAGGGGCGTGGGATAAACACTGTGGATCCATCAGGTCTAGAGGACATGTATAAAGAGGAGGCAGCAAAACACTGCAAGGAGTGGCAGTAGCCACAGAGGCATTCATGGAGTGGGATGCCAGTGGCCAGTGGCCAGTGGTTGGTGTTCAACCTTCACGGAGTGGAAGGATGGAGGGCTGCCATCTCCAAATTAAAAAAACAAACAAACAAACAACAACAACAAAAAAACAGGTGTGGGTAAGTGTATTTAAAATTAACAGAGAGTTCATAGGCTATAGGTATTACCAATTATTAGGCTTATTCAATATTTCTTGATAGTTAATGTGGCTTTCAATGCATACTTCAATTTCATTGCATATCCAGCATAGCTCTCTGCTTCAATGGCAGGGGAGAAGAAAAACTAATACTTTACGCATATCCAGCATAGCTCTCTGCTTCAACGGCAGGGGACAAGTAAAACTAATACTTCACGCATATCCAGCATAGCTCTCTGCTTCAACGGCAAGGGAGAAGTAAAACTAATAGTTCACGCTTATCCAACATAGCTCTCTGCTTCAACAGCAGGGGAGAAGAAAAACTGATACTTCACGCATATCCAGCATAGCTCTCTGCTTCAACGGCAGGGGAGATGAAAAACTGATACTTCACGCATATCCAGCATAGCTCTCTGCTTCAACGGCAGGAGAGAAGAAAAATAACCAATAAGGGCTGAATAACATAGTCTGGGTAAACAAATAAGTATGGGTGTAGCTTGCTTGTTGCGGCGGTTACTACCCCTAACTATCCAAGCTTGATATTTCACTTGGATGCAGCTCCATCACTGCTCTCTGCATTAATGGTGGGGGTGAAAGGGAAATTGAACCAAGGGTTGCTAAGAGCCAAGAGAAACAGATACGTATGAAAGGAAAGAAGTGTGAAGCTTGCTGGGCAGACTGGATGGGCCGATTGATCTTCTTCTGCCATCATTTCTATGTTTCTATGTTTCTATGTTTATGCTTCTATATATGTTTCTATGTTTACCTCTTCCCACTGTAAAAACTGACCACAAAAGGACATCGCCTCCTATCCCATGACGTTTTAGTTTTCTCAGAAGCCTCTCATGCAGGACTTTGCCAAACGCCTTCTGAAAATCCAAATACGCCATATCTACTTGTTCACCTTTATCCACATGTTTATTCATCCCTTCAAAAAAATGTAGCAGATTTGTGAGGCAAGACTTCCCTTGGGTAAATCCATGCTGGCTGTGTCTCATCAAACCATATTTATCAAAATGTTTTGTGATTTTATTCTTTATAACAGTTTCCATGACTTTTCCCGGCACTGAAGTCAGGCTCACCAGTATATAGTTTCTCAGATCACCCCTTATCCCTTTTTAAATATAGGGGTTACATTGGCCATCTTCCAATCTTCAGGTACATTGGATGATTTTAATGATAGGTTTCAAAATAATTGAAATAGGTCTGAAATTTCATTTGTTATTTCTTTCAGAACCCTGGGTTGTATGCCATTTGGTCCAGATGATTTACTACTCTTCAGTTTGTCTATCAGGTGTTCCACATCTTCCAGGTTGGCCATGATCTGAATCATCACCCATCACCCATGAAAACCTTCTCCAGAACCTGTATCTCTCCAACATCCTCTTCAGTAAACATGGAAGCAAAGAAAGAGTTCTCTGGAACTCTTCCTCTTCAGTAAACACGGAAGCAACTCATCCTCTTCAGTAAACACAGAAATCATCCTCTTCAGTAAACACGGAAGCAAAGAAAGAGTTCTCTGGAAAGCATTTATAAGCTAAGTTCATGTTTAATGTAAACCAATGTGATACTCACAGTGAATGTTGGTATATACAAACTTTTAAATAAATAAATAAATAAATAAAAAATCATTTAATCTTTCCACGATGGTCTTATCTTCTCTAAGAATCCAATCTGGTTCACAAAGGAGGTGGCTAATATGATAAAAGCAAAAAAAAGCAGCTTTTAAGAAATATAAAGAATCCCAAAAAGTGGAACACATGAAGGATTATCTGGTGAAACTGAGGGAGATGAAAAAAGTAGCAGAGGACAGGATTGCCAAGAAGATAAAGCGAGACGACAAAACATTTTTCAGATATATCAGAGAAAAGAGAAAGGTACATAGTGGTATAGTGAAAATGAAAGGGGATAAGGATCAATGGGTGAAGAGAGATGAATTAGCAGAAATATTAAACAAATACTTCAGTTCAGTGTTCACAAAAGAAGACTCTGGAGAAGGACTGTCACTTGTTATCAAGACTGTCGAAGGGGGTGGAGTAGACAAAACTCCATTTACAGAAGAAAATTTATGGGAAGAGCTAAGAAAACTGAAAGTGGACAAAGCCATGGGGCCTAATGAGGTTCACCCCAGAATACTGAGGGAAATCAGAGATGTGCTGGCAAGTCCACTGTGTGACCTGTTCAATAGATATTAGGTAAAAGGTGTAGTGTCTAGTGACTGGAGAAGAGTGGTGGTGATCCCGCTTCACAAGAGTGAGAGCAGAGAAGAGGCTGGAAACTACAGACTGGATGGGCCGTTTGGTCTTCTTCTGCCATCATTTCTATGTTTCTATGTTTCTATGTTACAGGCTGGTTAGCATCACCTCGGTAGTGGGAAAATTCCGGAGACTCTGCTGAAGGAAAGGATAGTGAACTATCTACAATCCAGTGGGTTGCTGAATCAGAAGCACCATGGATTCACCAGGGGAAGGTCCAGTCAGATGAATCTAATTGATTTATTTGATGGGGTGACTAGAGAACTGGACCAGGGAAGACCGCTCGATGGATTTTAGTAAAGCTTTTGAATCGGTCCCATATAGAAGACTTTGGGAGTCTGGTCCAAGGTGTTGGTGTGGATTACAAACTGGTTGATAGATAGAAGACAATGGGTGATGGTAAATTGAACCTACTTTGAAGAGAGAATGGTGTTAAGTAGAGTGCCACAGGGATCAGTGTTGGGACCGGTTCTGTTCAACATCTTCGTGAGCAACATTGCGGAAGGGATGGAAGGTAAAGTTTGTCTATTTGTGGATGATACTAAGATCTGCAACAAAGTGGACATGCCGGAAGGAGTACAGAGAATGAGACAGGATTTAAGGAAGCTGGAAGTGTGGTCGAAGATATGGCAGCTGGGATTCAATGCCAAGAAATGCAGAGTCATGCATCTGGGGTGTGGTAATCCGAAAGAACTATATACTTTGGGGGGGTGAAGAGCTCATGTGCACAGAGCAGGAGAGAGACCTTGGGGTGATAGTGTCTAATGACCTGAAGTGGACGAAGCAGTATGACACTGCGATAGCCAAAGCCAGAAGAATGCTGGGCTACATAGAGAGAGAAAAATATCTAGTAAGAAAATGGAAGTGACAATCCCCTTGTACAGGTCCTTGGTGAGGTCTCACCTGAAGTACTGTTTTCAGTTCTGGAGACCATATCTCAAAGGAGATAGAGACAGGATGGAGGTGGTCCAGAGAAGAATGATCAAAATGGTGGGTGGTCTCCATTGAATGACTTATGAGAAGAGTTTGAAGAACCTGAATATGTATACCCTGGAAGAGAGGAGGAGCAGGGGTGATATGATACAGACCTTCAGATACTTGAAAGGTTTTAATGGTCCATGGTCATCAATAAACCTTTTCCATTGGAAACAATTTAGTAGAACTAGGGGTCATGATTTGAAACTCAAGGGAGGAAGACTTACAACCAATGTCAGGAAATATTTTTACACTGAGAGGGTGGTGGATGCCTGGAATGCCCTTCTGGAGGAAGTGGTGAAGACTAAAACTGTGAAGGATTTCAAAGGGGCATGGGATAAACACTGTGGATCCCTAAAAGACTAGATGATGGGAATAAATAAAAAAGCTTAACCGGCACAGAGCGGCAGTTACTACCCTTAAGAGAAACATGGGGGGTAACCTGAATGGAGCAACAGTTACTACCCTTAAGAGAAACATGGGGGTAACCTGCACAGAGTTTCAGTTACTACCCTTAAGAGAAACATGGGGGTAACCTGCATGGAGCGGCAGTTACTACCTTGAGAAGCTTGCTGGGCAGACTAGATGGATCATTTAGCTGAGAATTTACTGTTCAGCTTGGAGAAGAGATGGCTGAGAGGGGATATGATAGAGGTGTTCAAAATCATGAGAGGTTTAGAATGGATAAATGTCAATCAGTTATTTATTATTTCGGATAATAGAAGGACTAGGGGCACTCCATGAAGTTAGCATGTGGCACATTTAAAACTAATCAGAGAAAATTATTTTTCATTCAACGTACAATTGAACTCTGGGATTTGTTGCCAGGGGATGTGGTTAGTGCAGTTAGTGTAGCTGTGTTTAAAAAAGGATTGGATAAGTTCTTGGAGGAGAAGTCCATTACCTGCTATTAATTAAGTTGACGTAGAAAATAGCCACTGTTACTACTAGCAACAGTAGCATGGGATAGACTTAGTTTTTGAGTACTTGCCAGGATCTTATGGCTTGGATTGGCCACTGTTGGAAACAGGATGCTGGGCTTGATGGACCCTTGGTCTGACCCAATATGGCATGTTCTTATATTCTTATGTTCTTATCTGTTGCCATAATTTAAATGCTCCTTTAACTTCACATTGGCAAACAAAACCACATGATATCTCTAATCTCAATTGTTTTGTAATCAATCTTGTTCAAGCCAACTGGCATGGGAGTGATTTAAATCAGACTTTACTACAACTTGAATTTCAACTGGATTTTATTTTCTTTACAGACTTTATCCCCTTTGGGGTTAAATTGGAAAACTGAATGGTCCATTTTTGGATTTTCCTGATTTGCTATTTTCTGTCTCGTGACTTTGTACCATTGCTTTGTCATTAGCAGCTGTCAGTGCTCTGCTCCCCTTAGACACTATCTTGACAAATGTGTTCAGTGTTTGTTTGGATGCTGATCTCACTCCTTTCTGGTATAGTTTCTTTATTCCCCCTTACACCTTAAAGTATGATTTACTTATTGGTGTTCTTTAAATGTTTAGATTTATATGTATCGCTCCTATGTGAGGTCTTGCTATTTACTGATTTTATGTTTTATATCTATCTGCACTTTGGTCCCTCCAGAGTAAGCAGCCTGGTGAAACATGGCCGTGTCGGGGGACTCAACCTGCATATTCTTATTTTTGGAGTGAAGCTTGTGAAAATTTAATTGATGTGTTTCTTTAAATAACTGACTGATATTGATATTTACAATAATCTGGAACATGTTTCTCTTGAATGCAAATACATTTGTTTGAATTTTAGCCACCCTGGTAGGATGTTTACAGCACCATCTCACACTTTTTCAATTTTGAACTTTATCTTTTCATGTGAGGTTATCATTTATCCACTAGATCTTCTTTGGCTTATTGTGTTGATTTTGCTCCATTGTTTTACCCCATTTAAAATACTAAGATATTTTCATTAGTAAATCTGACACAGTTTGCACCACAGAGTAAAAATGTAATAAATGAACCTATCCTATTTCCAACGTTATCATCTCCAGTGGTGATTACAGAATGAATTTACAGTAACAAATAGAATGTGGTGGACCCCTTTAATTCAACCTGCCAAAAGATTGTTATTATAGATTTTCTGCAGGCCGAAAGAAAATTTCTGCTACTTGGATCCTTTTCAAATGAAGTTTGTTTTACTCAAGATGAAACAATTGTTGATTGTAGCTCTCTTAACCTGACATTTACCCTACATCTATTTATATTGCTTCTGAGAATTTGAAGAAGCTCACACTATCAATCATACTGCCCTTTAGTTGTCTAAACTAACAAAAAGTACCCATCTATAACTAGAAAATGTCAGATAGGACCAGCAGCGAGTACTTCTGTCAAGACAAAATAGTTTAAAATAGCAATTGAATTGAAGATAGTTAAAGATTTCTTTCAGTCCTTACAGGGGCTTTCTTTCTTCAACCTTTAATTTCTTCAGGCCGTAAATAATATTGAGAATTCCTATAATGGTGCACATCTGTGCTGATATTTTGGGAAAAAATAGAATGAAACTATTAAGCAGGACAGAAGATGTGGGAATGCACAGTGCCTGCAGTACATGGAATTTATTGCTAGGGAATTTTCAAAAGTATTTACCTGGTTAAAAAGTATGCCCAGGCTCCAAAGCATACACACTGGGGCCGATGCAATAAATTAGCGTAGAAAGCGGACGCTGAACACTTAGCACCTGCTTCCTTAATACAACCCAGGTGCCACCAAGGGGGGCACCATGCAATATTAAAATTAGGGGATCGCGTTAAGGAAGTGCTTGGGTCGCTTGCGCGACACTAGTGTATCCTTGCTAATGAGAACCCAATCAGTTTTCGAAACTCAGTCGTCCGCCAGCAAGGAAAACCGACGCCGATAAACTCGCTTGTCAGTCGAGTGTCCATGTCCTGAACCCAACTGTCTTTTTTTTTTTAAACTTTCTTTCTTGAATTTTTCATCCTATTTAATATCATAACGATATTAAGTAGGAGACAGTACAGAAAAGCAGTTTTTTCTGCTTTCTGTACTTTTTTAGATGCGCTCAGCTATTAATGCCTGCTCCAGGAAGGCGTTAATATATGACAGTTAAATGTGAATCAGAGATGCACATTTTTTCTTTTTGCATCTGCATGTGATGAGCGCTATTAGATTAACTCCACGTTGGACACATGAATATGCGCGAATCCCCTTATTGCATTAGGGCAGGGGTGGGCACTTCCGGTCCTCGAGGGCCACAAACCAGTCTGGTTTTCAGGATATCCCTAATGAATATGCATGAGAGAGATTTGCATGCACTCTGCCTCAGTTGTATGCAAATCTATGTCATGCATATTCAGTAGGATATCCTAAAACCTCGACAGGTTTGTGGCCCTCGAGGACTGGAATTGCCCACCCCTGCATTAGGGGATTGATTAGCGCATATTCAACCTGTGTCTGACTGCGGGTTATACAGTGTGCTCAGCTGAGCACACTGTATTGCATCGACCCCACTGTGGGGGAAAATAAACCATTCCTGCAAGGGTGTTTAGGCTGTGGGAGGAAACAGCACATTGATGTGAGCACAAAGTGCATAGATCCTGCTAATGCGCCCAATTTTTCAAAGAGAAATCAAAGGCATCATTTCTCTTTGAAAATTTGTGAAAAATAAAACCATCATGCAGTGTGGAGCTCCAAGGGATTTCTGAAAATTGCCTCATATATTTATTTATTTGTTTTTGGCATTTAGGTATAGCCTCCCCATCCCATCAAAGGTTGCTCAAAGCACTGAACAATATAATAATGAGTCCAAGAAAGCAAAGAGGTAGGAGATCTATGATAGCTGTCAGGAAAACAAAAACAAAATAGATGCCTCAGTCGTATTTCAATTGTTTATTCAAAGAAAGATGTGTTCAGAAGATGTGCAATGTTCCTCCTCCTAGCTTGATGTTACTCAGGTAGAGTGTCCATCAAGCTAGGTTGAGAGAACCTTGCAGAAATATCATCTTTGGGTGAGTTTCCTCACTCCGTAGGTCATCAAATCTTCACAAGAGACCACTGTTCTGTTCGTACATCTCACGTTGAATGTCAAAGTGACCCCTAACCCCCTACACTAATACCTAAACCTCACCTCCAGTTACTAGGTGGACTTCCCATAGGGATACAAATACCTATCTAGGGAGAGGACATTATGGCTAGGTTCTCTCTCTCTCTCTTTCTCTCTCTCTCTCTCTCTCTCTTTTTCTCTCTCTCTCTCTCACTCTCACTAGGCTGCTGCTTCCATGCCTATCATGAAATGTAATAAATCCTTACCACCCTGTAACACAAGCTATCTTAATGCTCTGAAAAAGGTGTAGTTAAAAGCAGTGTTGCATCTATGCAATAGCACTTTGCAGACTGGCAAACCCAACCCACTCCTCCTCTTTGTCAGATTTACATCACACCATACAATATGGTGCTATTGCATGCATTAACATGGCTTTTCACATGCAAAAACACCTTAGTGCATTTTGATAAATGACCCCCTTAGTTATTAAACTCCACAAATCCATCAATGTGACATTAGATGGAGGTTCAGTAAGATGTTGTACAATACCTGCATTTACAGTTGCACCTTCATCATTAAGAGACTGACAAGCTGCAGCGTGTGTTGAACCTATTAAAAAGGTATTTTCATGTCCACCCATAGTTGTAACCATGTTACCACAAGATGTTAAACTACTCAATGATTGTGGAGGAGAAAGAAGATGATCGCCAGGACTCAAGGTAGTTGAAAAATCATCACTCTTGCAGTCCTCTATAGGTGTTTCACTCATCCTGATCACATGGACATTCATTGGACCTCGGGGTAGCTGTTGTTTTGGAGAAGAAGTAGTTATCTTTGTCTTCCTTTTCTTCCCCATGGAGAAGCAATCATATACTCAGCAACTAACAATTAACCAAGCAAACCAATCAAATCCAGACTAAGCCATACAAAGCCACACACGGCTTAGGCGATGCACCGGCGTTGGTGGGGTGCCACCCTGCCGCTGGTTTTAAAGGCTGGCAGCCACTCCCCTCTGACATTCCAGGCCACATCTCCAGGTCTAAATTCTTGGCAAAGCTGGTCTGTTCAACAGCCGATACAGGTGGAAAATCACTCGCTCTGCAAGGGGTGGAGGGACACGGGAAGCCCAGCCTCTCCTCTCTCTCACATCTGGAGCTCCTGGCACTATGCCAACCAGCAGCTCGTTTTAAGGGTTGGCAGCCAATCCCCTCCAATGTTCTAGGCCACACCTCCAGGTCTCAATTTGCAGCAAAGCTGGTATGTTCAAACAGCTGGTAGAGGTGAAAAATCACTCACTCAGCAAGGAGGGGGGGTGGCACGGGAAGCCCAGCCACTCCTCTCTTTCTCACCTCCGGAGCTCCCATCTGATTCACATTTACCCATTCTAGACCTCTCATGATTTTAAACACCTCTGTCATATCCCCTCTCAGCTGTCTCTTCTCCAAGCTGAAAAGTCCTAACCTCTTTAGTCTTTCCTCATAGGGGACCTGTTCCATCCCCTTTATCATTTTGGTAGCCCTTCTCTGTACCTGCTCCATTGCAACTATATCTTTTTTGAGATGCGGCGACCAGAATTTTACACAGTATTCAAGGTGTGGTCTCACCATGTAGCGATACAGAGGCATCATGACATTTTTCGTTTTATTCACCATTCCCTTCCTAATAATTCCCAACATTCTGTTTGCTTTTTTGACTGCCGCAGCACAGTGCACCGACAATTTCAATGTGTTATACACTATGACACCTAGATCTCTTTCTTGGGTTGTAGCTTCTAATATGGAACCTAACATTGTGTAATTATAGCATGGGTTATTTTTCCCTATATGCATCACCTTGCACTTATCCACATTAAATTTAATTTGCCATTTGGATGCCCAATTTTCCAGTCTCACAAGGTCTCCCTGCAATTTATCATAATCTGCTTGTGATTTAACTACTCTGAATAATTTTCTATCATCTGCAAATTTGATTACCTCACTCGTCGTATTTCTTTCCAGATCATTTATAAATATATTGAAAAGTGGACCCCCCGTACTTTATATACTACCCCCCTTTTTTTCCTGTTTTTCTTTTTCAGTTTTCCTCGCATTTTACAGTATTCCCTGTTTATCACATATAAATCTTTGTTAGCTCTGTACTTTATACCTCGTGTATATCAGTACATATCTCTTTCTGCTATTTTTTGCCATTATTTTCCATTGTTATTATTTACAATTGTTATTATTTACTTTGTTAGCCCTGTTATACCTCATGTATATCAGTACATATCTCTGTCTGGTATTATTTACCATACTCCTTGTATATGTATTATCTTGTATTATCTTGTACTATATTGTACCATACACCTCATATATATATATATATATATATATATATATATATATATATATATATATTATCCCAGGCTACCCTGTACATTGTTAGTCCTGTACTTTATACCCATTGTAAATTAAGATACTTTTTTCTTGTTATTTTAGGATACATTATTTTGTGTACCCTGGCTTCCCTATTCTCCCCTCCCTTGTCTTTTGTAATTCGTTTTCTCTGTAAAACCAATATGATGTACCCACAAATACTGGTTGATGGACTCTCTACTAGGGATGTGCAGAGCAAAATTTTATGTTCATATTTTTTATGTCCGAAAGGGGGTCCCACTTGCGGCCAATATGGACATAAAAAAAATCCAATGAGTTGGGTATATGTACATATGTGCAAAAAAAAAAATTAAACCCCCTCACCCTCCTTAATCCCCCCCCCAGACTTACCACAACTCCCTGGTGATGGAGCGAGGAGTGAGGACGTCATTTCTGCAATCCTTGGCGAGAAGCATGTGACGTCGGTGGCACGTCGAGTGACGCGGCGTCACGTGATTCCCGGCTCGTTCGCGCCGGATGGCTCGTTCGGCCCAAAAAGAACTTTTGGCCAGCTTGGGGGGGCCTCCTGACCCCCCAAGCTGGCCAAAAGTTCTTTTTGGGCCGAACGAGCCGTCCGGCGCGAACTTGCCGGGAATCACGTGACGTCGGCGTCACGTGATTCCCGGCTTGTTCGCGCCGAACGAGCCGTCCGGCGCGAACTTGCCGGGAATCACGTGACGTCGCGTCTGAGTGACGCGGCGCCACGTGATTCCCGGCTCGTTCGCGCCGGACGGCTCGTTCGGCCCAAAAAGAACTTTTGGCCAGCTTGGGGGGGGTCAGGAGGCCCCCCCAAGCTGGCCAAAAGTTCTTTTTGGGCCGAACGAGCCGTCCGGCGCGAACGAGCCGGGAATCACGTGACGCCGGCGTCACTCGACGTGCCGCCGACATCACATGCTTCTCGCCAAGGATTGCAGAAATGGCGTCCTCACTCCTCGCTCCATCACCAGGGAGTTGTGGTAAGTCGGGGGGGGGGGGATTAAGGAGGGTGAGGGGGTTTATATTTTTATTTTGGCTCAACAATCGCGATTTCCCACATATCGAACATATCTATGTTCGATATGTGGGAAATCCGATCGTTTATGTCGAATCAATTTTTTAAGTAAAAAAAAAATATGAGTTGCGTTTTACTAATGCGGTCAATCCGAATGCACACCCCTACTCTCTACCTGTTACCCAGCTAGATTGAGAGAACCTTGCACAAACCTTGCACAAATATCATCTTGGAGTGAGTTTCCTCTGTCCGTAGGTCATCAAATCTTCACAAGAGACCACTGTTCTGTTCGTATATCTCACGTTGAATGTCAAAGTGGCCCCTAACCCCCTACACGACTACCTAAACCTCACCTCGAGTTACTTGGTGGGCCACCTATAGGGATACAAATACCTGTCTAGGGAGAGGACATTATGGCTAGTCTCTCTTTTTCTCTCTCATTCTCTCTCTCTCATGGCTAGGCTGGTGCACTGGGAGCTTCAAATCTACTACAACAGGCCTTTCAGGAGACAATGTGATAAAACCTTACTGCCCTGTAACGCAAGCTATTGCACAGCTTAACACTACTGAAAAATGTGTAGTTAAAATCAGCATTAATTCTGTGCGATAGCACTTCACAGACTGGCAAGCCCACCCCTAACTCATCCTCTTTTTCAAATTTGCATCACACCATACGATATGGTGCTATCACATGCGTTAAAAACATTTTCACATGCATTAAAGGGGTTTTTCACATGCGATAAGCCCTTAACGCATGCAAAAACGCCTTAGCGCATTTTGATAAATGACCCCCTAAATTTGTACCTGAGACTGGAGGGTTAAGTGACTTTTAGCTTAGACTTCTTGTTTTACATTGAGATTTTGTGACATTTTGTATTGAACTTTGTGACATTATATAAGATTATTTATGAACATTATACCTTGAACTTAGTAATTTTTACAGATGAGTTTATAGCATTTTGCATTACACAATTGAAGTCTGCATAGCAATTGGTCTGGGGATTTTTTAATTTTTTTATTAAAAAATAATTTATTAAAAAATAAAATAAATGTATTAATTAATTAAAAACTTTTATTAAGAAATTTAAAAAATTGTATTGAAAAATTAAACTTTTTAATTTTTTTAATATATATTGTGCTTATAAGGTAAATTAGTGCAAAACTATCCCTTTGGAGATTTACCCTATAGTTAGTTGTCCTGACTCACTGCTGTTCTGATTAACAAATGTTGGTACCAAATCAAACCAAATCACACTACCTTTTATTAAGGGGAGTAACTGAACTACCTTTTATTCCAAGGGGAGTAACTGAACTGAACTTTTAAACCTTTTTACTTAGGTATACACTGCTCCTTGCTTATTTCTAGCTTCTGGTTACTTTTTTTTTTTTTTTAATATACAAAAACTCTAACTTCTGCTTACTAGCTACCTTACAGACTATTAAAATAAACATACTAACTACTTGTTATGATCTCGCTGGAAATGTGGACCTTTGACCTTTGTTGGGATTAAAACTACCTGGGAGGAAGACCTTCCGCAGGTTCCCAAAGACAGGAGGCGAGGCTGATGGAAGACAGGGAAGGCCCAGGACTATGGGTTGAATAGCTTTCTTGATAATGTGGAAAGTTAGATTCTCCTCATGAAAGGCACCCATACAGAGCTTTACTGGAGCAGTGATATGAGAAACATAGAAACATAGAAATGACGGCAGAAGAAGACCAAACGGCCCATCCAGTCTGCCCAGCAAGCTTCACACATTTTTTTTCTCATGCTTATCTGTTTCTCTTAGCTCTTTGGTTCTATTTCCCTTCCACCTCCACCATTGATGTATAGAGCAGTGATGGAGCTGCATCCAAGTGAAATATCAAGCTTGATTAGTTAGGGATAGTAACCGCCGCAATAAGCAAGCTACACCCATGCTTATTTGTTTTACCCAGACTATGTTATTCAGCCCTTATTGGTTGTTTTTCTTCTCCCCTACCGTTACTCCCCGCTTTGTGAGTGCAAATCCTTTTTTCCACATTTCCTCTTGCTGTTGAAGCTTAGAGCGATGTTGGAGTCACAGTAACCATGTGTATGTTTATTGAATAAGGGTATTATCTCCAGGCAGTAGCCGTCATTCTGGCGAGCCACCCACTCTTCATTGACAGCCTCTTGACTTTATGGATCCACAGTGTTTATCCCACGCCCCTTTGAAGTCCTTCACAGTTCTGGTCTTCACTACTTCCTCCGGAAGGGCATTCCAGGCATCTACCACCCTCTCTGTGAAGAAATACTTCCTGACATTGGTTCTGAATCTTCCACCCTGGAGCTTCAAATCGTGACCCCTGGTTCTGCTGATTTTTTTCCTACGGAAAAGGTTTGTCGTTGTCTTTGGATCATTAAAACCTTTCAAGTATCTGAAAGTCTGTATCATATCACCTCTGCTCCTCCTTTCCTCCAGGGTGTACATATTTAGATTCTTCAATCTCTCCTCATAAGTCATTCAATGAAGACCTTCCTCCTTTTTGGTCGCCCTTCTCTGGACCGCCTCCATCTTGTCTCTGTCTCTTCAGAGATACGGTCTCCAGAACTGAACACAATACTCCAGGTGAGGTCTCACCAAGGACCTGTACAAGGGGATAATCACTTCCCTTTTCTTACTCGATATTCCTCTCTCTATGCAGCCCAGCATTCTTCTGGCTTTAGCTATCGCCTTGTCAAATTGTTTCGCCGACTTCAGATCATTAGGCACCATCACCCCAAGGTCTCTCTCCTGCTTCGTGCACATCAGCCTTTCTCCCCCCATCAAATACAGTTCATTTGGATTTCCACTCCCCATATGCATGACTCTGCACTTCTTGGCATTGAATCTCAGCTGCCATATCTTCGACCACTCTTCCAGCTTCCTTAAATCCCGTCTCATTCTCTCGACTCCTTCCGGCGTGTCCACTCTGTTGCAGATCTTAGTGTCATCCGCAAAAAGACATACCTTACCTTCTATCCCTTCCGCAATGTCGCTCACAAAGATATTGAAAAGGACCGTTCCCAACACCGATCCCTGCGGTACACCGCTTAAAACTGCTCTCTCATCAGAGAGAGTTCCATTTACCATCACACATTGTCTTCTGTCCGTCAACCAGTTTGCAATCCAGCAACCACCTCGGCACTCACTCCTAAGCTTCTCATTTTATTCACCAGTCTCCTGTGCGGGACAGTGTCAAAAGCTTTGCTGAAATCCAAGTAGATGACTTCGAGTGCTCTTCCTCGATCCAATTCCTTGGTTACCCAGTAAAAAAAGTCAATCAGATTTGTCTGACAGGATCTTCCAATGGTGAATCCATGCTGCCTCTGGTCCAGCAATTCTCCCGACTGTAGATGGTTCACTATTCTCTCTTTCAACAGTGACTCCATTACTTTTCCCATCACCGAAGTGAGGCTAACCGGTCTGTAGTTACCAGCCTCTTCTCTGTTCCCACTCTTGTGAAGCGGGACCACCACCGCTCTCCTCCAATCACTCGGCACCACTCCCGTTTCTAGGAATCTATTGAACAGGTCACACAGCGGACCCGCCAGCACATCTCTGAGCTCCCTCAGTATTCTGGAATGAACTTCATCAGGCCCCATGGCTTTGTCCACTTTCAGTTTCACCAGCTCTTCCCATACATTTTCTACTGTAAATGGAGTTACATCTCCATTCCCCTCCAGTTTCTTGTTAACTAGTGACGGTCCTTCTCCAGGGTCCTCTTTAGTGAACACAGAACTGAAGTATTCATTTAATATTTCTGCCATTTCTTCGTCTCTCTCCACATATTGATCCTTTCCACCTTTCAATTTCAATATACCACTTTGAACTTTTCTCTTTTCACTGATGTATCTGAAAAATGTTTTGTTACCACTATTTACCTCCTTGGCAATCCTCTCTTCCACTTGACTTTTTCCCATCTTGATTAATTTCTTTGTCTCCCTCAGTTCTACCAGATATTCTTCTATGAGATACTCTACCCGGCAAGGGCTCCCCTTGGATGGACAAAAGGATGAGTGGGTCTGGAGCAGAGTAAGTAGAAATCTGAAGGTGCGTGACCAGTTGTCTCATAATTAAATTCCCCCGGACCTGGAGTCTACTAGGGCCAGTGTATGGAAATTCTGGTTGGGCACCTGAATGGTCACCGGAAGCATAAGTGGAGGGGAAAGGATGCGTCAGGCCTAGGAGCAGTCCTCCTCTGCAACCTAGGCCTGGAGGTTTCCCGGCTGCACTGGGCATGAGGACAAAACATAAGTGTCGGCAGCGTTCCTGTTGGGTTAACTTGCCACAGCGTAACTGCATCAGTTCTTCTGGAGGGGATTTGGGTGGAGGAGTAGCCAGTCCAGGAGATGGTGAATGCCATGGATGTGGAAGGATGGAGGAAGATCTCCTGGAGGATTGCTGTTCCCTGGCCCTCTCCTGAAGACGGTGGTCAATGTGGCTGGTTAATTCGATGAGAGCATCGAGGGAAGTTGGGAGCTCTTGTGCCGCCAACTCATCTTTTATGTGGGCTGTGAGACCATCCGGGAATACGGAACGAAGGCAATTCTCGCCCCAGTGAAGTTCTGAGACTAAAGTCTGGAACTCAATAACGTTGGCCAGGTGCCGGGAACCATGGCATAGGTGTAGGAGCAAGAAGCCAGAGGTGGCCTGTTGTCCGGGATCTTTGAAGACATTACGGAACCGACTTGGGAAGCCGGAAAAGTCCCGGAGTATGGGATCTGCCCACTCCCACAGGTGAGAGGCCCATACCAGAGCCTTGCAATCCAGCAAAGAAAGGATGTAGGTGGTCTTGGTGAGGTCGTCGGGGAAGAGAGCAGACTGAAGACTAAAGTGCATACTGCACTGGTTCAAAAATCCTCAACATGACACCGGGTTCCCTGAGAAGAGTGGAGGGACTAGGAGAGGAAGAACTTGCCAATTCATGGGCATGGCCGCTTCAAACACCGATGTAGAAGAAGCTGAAGGAGCCGCAGGAACCAAGGAATCCAAGTGAGAATTGAGCCATTCTACCACAGATGCCAGAGCCTCCAGCACCCTTTGCTGCTTGAGAATTTTCTGGGCCAGATCGGGAATTGCCTGCAAGGCAGAGGCCACCGCCTTGCAGGCAATTCCCATGGACTTGGCAATCTGTTATCACCTCACTGGAAATATGGACCCTTGGCCTGTGTCGGGATTGACGCTACTTGGGAGGAAGACCTGCCGCAGGTTCCCAACAACAGGAGGTGAGGCTAACGGAAGGCAGGGACCATCTGGAGCTTCACCAATACCAATCCTGTTCCCCACGGGTTGAGCCTTTGGGTGCCGGGACCTGCTGGGCTTAGGAGAACCCCTGTGAAGAGAGGAGGTGAAGACGCGGAAAGCAGGCGATACAAGATCCAGTCCAGTGGTCGATGGCAGGCGGCAATCAGGCAACGTGAGGTCCAGTCCAATGGTTGGTGGCAGGCAGCAATCAGGCAATGTGATGTCCAGTTCAATGGTCAAGCCAGGGAGATCCGTCTGAAGGGAAAAGGAGGAAGCTGGGATCCAGGTCAGGTGAAAGGAGGCAGAGGCAGAAACAGGAACAGGTGGGTGAAGGCAGGAAGCAGGAACAGGATCTGATGCTGGAGCAAGCAAGAAGCACCAAGAAGACCTGTTGCCAAGTCGTCAGACCGAGGTTGCCGCTTGGTTTAAATAGGAAGAGGCCCCAACATAATCAGGAGGAGTCGGCATCTCTCCATGCTGCAAGCCCTTTAACTTCGCATGGGCCATGCATGCCCATGCCTAGGGAGCAGGGCTGAAAAAGCCAAAGTCGGTAGTGTCCGTGCTCGGAGAGAAGATCGAGCAGCCCCGTTGGCACAAGGGGAGTGTCGGCCCTGGCAGGGGCCAGGAGCAGTGGAGGAGCGTCGGGATGTGACCCGAGGCCAGTACACCTAACACTACTGCTTATTAGCTGCCTTACTGACTGACTATTTAAAAATACAAACAGTAACATCTGACTATTAAAAGCACAAAAACATACACACTAAATAATATTCCCCAATAGTTAACTTGGCCCCAATACTTTTTAAAAAATAAAATTTCCCAAGCAAAACTTACTGATTTCTTTCAGCCACCAGCAAGGTGATCCTCTCCTGTCAGTGCTCCCACTGTCCAGATAGCTAAGCTAGCCAGATAAACTTATTCAGCTAAGTTTGGATGTATATTCAATAGTGCTGCTGAACTATTACATATTGCAGCTATCTTAAAGTTATCCGGCTAACTATAGCTGGCAAATTGTAGGACAACTATTTGGCCCAACCAGATTTAGGGCCTCATTTTCTAAAGTATCACAGGCCTGCAATACTTTAGAAGATGAGGGGTGGGGGGCAAAATGGGGGCGGGCCTGCACTAGCCGGCAGTGATCGCACCATCGCGGTGCGATCGCTGCCGGTTTCGCACCCAATAGCGCCACCATAGGAGGTGTAGCTATTGGGAGCGAAATAGGCAGCAAAAAGGCACTTATCTTTTCGCTGTCCGCGGCGTCGGTGCAGAGTTGGCCCCGGTGATGCCCTGACTCCTCCTCTTCTGGGGCTGACTCCACCCCCATCCTGGTATCGCACGCAATAAGGGACTTTTCACGTGCGAAAGGTCCCTTATCGCATGCGAGCCGCTTGGAAAATGAGGCCCTAAGCCAGCTAAGTCATCCAGCTAACTCTGAATATCAGAGTTAGGTATTAACCAAGTTGGCTAACTCAGCTCCTCCCAGTTATACCCAGAATGCCCCAATTTATTCATCTAAATTATACACACCCAACTTATTAGCCAGCAAGAATTTAGCCAGATATGTGTTCAATTAACTGGCTAACTTTTGAGTTATCCTCAAGAATTGTTGTCTCTTCAACTCTCCAATATTCAAACCAATGCCGGAATGTCAACTTCTGAGATAGCCAGCTAAATGCTTTTGAATATGGACCTCATGCTGTAGCTAATGATAGAAAAGCCCACATGAACCACAATGATAATTGCTTTTGAAATTGGAATTATAAATAAAGCTATGGTCATAAACAATCCAATAAGGGAGGGGGAAGGGAGGGGAAGAAAAGTCAGGCCTGTGATTTTGGATAGGATGGATTTGTATAACTTAAGATCATGTTATTTTAACTTACTATATTTTCCCCAACATTATTCTTCAGTATTAAAATAGAGCTGTGGAAATACCTTATGTTTACCTCAATAAATAATTTGTGAATTCTGTGATAAATAAAATAGTTCACAAATCCTGTGAAACCTCTCCGTTTTGCTTTCTTTATCTCTAACAGAAAAATAAATTTAACTTTGAATTAGGAAAGGTACTCTAGGAAGAAGACATTTCTGTTATTCCAGGCTAAAAACATGTCACAATCTTTTGACTGAATCACCAGCTCTGATTTTCTACTTGATCGTGACCCAGACCAGGAAAGAAAATTCATTTTGCTGTTAAATGACATTTTTAATATTTTCATATCATCTAGGTTGGATCAGTCTCTCCCTTTTCAATAAGTAAATAAACACGTTTTAAGAAGCCATGTCTTTTCACAATCTTTGTTTTGGAGACCTTTATATCTTTTCTTAAAATATAAATGTAAGCAGTTGTGTTAAAAATTAACTGGTCATACTTCTGATCAAACTAGCAGGTTACACAATTAATATTATCCTTATAATTGCTATCCTTTGCAATCTTTGGCATAATAGAAGAATAGAAATCTTAATCAACTATGGTAGGTGTTGAGGCTGCAGAGCCTAAGTTTTACATTGTCAATGCACAGATACTACCAAATGACATATCAGGTTTACAGTTTACAGTACTTAATAGAAGAAGTAAATTTCTAGTTGATTTAGTTGCCACAAGAAGAAAGCATGACTCAATAAATATCTCATATTTCAGTACATTGAAACATGTTTTTCGAGATGCATTTTTTTTGTTGGAGTGTTTTGTGATGTATTGTAATTTAGATCCACAGGATTTCTTCCCAAGTTCAATATAAAGTTGGATTCTCAAGAGAGGTAGCAATGCAAATTATCACTTTTGTTTTGTACACAGCTGTAATGCCAGCAGGAGTGAAATGTCTGCTCACAGACAAATGAAGTGTCTTGAAAGAGTTGCTGCAAAACCAAGCTGGGCATGCTGTTTAGCCTGCACCAGTGTGTGGCTTGTATATATAGATATATAAGTCTGACAGTGTACAGTTGTTAAGAGCAGATGTTTAAGGCTTGAGCACTTCATATGGAGGAAGCACCACAGAGCTAGGAAATATTCATTGGGGAACGAGTCAGGCTTTGACTTTGGATTCCTTAACTCTCAATATTCATTTTCATCCAAGTTCATCTAATAAACTGTGATGTGATTATATCATTCACTTCATGCAGAAATATGAAGAAGGAATTTCCATTATCAACTCATAAAATCCCTAACTACGTGCAATCTCTTAATATCTATAAATGAAAAGCTTGGCAAGACAACATAGAAGATCTAATAGAAAGAGTCAGGTCTTCATTTTGTGTGTGTTTTCTTTCTAAAATATGTGCACTAATAAGAGAACACAAGTAATTCTATTTTTTTTTTAAATAGAGGTTTATTTCTTCTTTCTTTTTGTAAAATGTAAAAATAGGAAGTCATGGAATTTGTCTTTTGTGTCATTTCCTGTTGCATTAATGAGCATATGTATAAACAGAACAGAAAACAGATGAACAATCAGAAAAACATAATCAGTGCATTATTATTTTATAGACACACAAAGGACCAAAATATTTATAAATAGGAACAATTATAACACATAAATACAAATTATGAACATGTATATAAATCAGAATCCATTAATGCTTCTTGCATACACAAAGATGATAAAGTCATCCAGACATGTGATAGATGGTGTCAATAATGAAAAAGTGTGTACCAACCCACCTACCACCCAAACAAGGGACTTAGGAATAATTATCGACAACCATCTCAACTTAAAATCGTTCATCAAACAAACTACAAAAGATGGATTCTACAAACTCCAAGTACTTAAAAGAATCAAACCGCTCCTGCACGTTAGAGACTTCAGAACGGTACTTCAAGCAGTTATCTTTTCTAAGATAGACTACTGCAACTCTATCTTACTTGGTCTTCCTTCTGCTTCCATCAAACCCCTTCAGATGCTCCAGAACACAGCTGCGAGAATTCTGACCAACACCAGGAGAAGAGATCACATCTCACCCATTCTCAAGAACCTGCACTGGTTGCCTATACACTTCAGAATCATCCACAAATCCATCACTATTATCCACAAGGCCATACATCACCAAACAACGCTCGATTTACAAATTCCTCTCAGACAACACACTTCCACCAGGCCCATCAGAGAAGCCTACAAAGGATCACTCCATGTCCCCCAAACCAAAACCACTCACTACCTAACTTTCAGAGACCGAGCCTTTTCCACAGCCGGCCCTTCATTATGGAACTCTATCCCTCCGGAGCTGAGACAAGAACCATGCCTACCGTCTTTTAGAAAAAGGCTTAAGACTTGGCTATTTAAACAAGCCTTCCCAGACCCGATCTAAATGATAGTAATTTTACAAGAGACAGCAAACTATACAATAGATTTCATATCATAATGTAAATAATGTAAATATTTTAATCTCTTCCGTTCGTCTCTCTTATTCTAATTTCTCTTCCCAGTTTTAAGACCCTGTTGTAATGTAACTTTTGTTCTCCTTGCACTTGTTTTTCGTTTCTTGTTCTCACCCCTTGTTTTATGTAAACCGGCATGATGTGGTTTCTAATCATGAATGCCGGTATAGAAAAACGCTAAATAAATAAATAAATAAATATCTATGTATTTAAAAATATCAGTCATTTGCATACTGTGTCTCCACATGGCCATAATAGTGAAGAGTCATGGGCAATATTTTTGTAACGATCTTACCACAAATATCTGTACAACCACAGTTTTTTACCCAAATGATTAATCACCTCAAGTGAGAAAAAGATATTTTTTTCTTCTTTCAAATACCAGACCTCATAAAACGGCAAAATTTAGTGATGCTAATTTAGCATGTATTGAGTATGCCAATGTTTATAATCACAGGTCTTTGATAGATGAATTTTTTCTTTTTGTTTTCTTTACTTTCGTGAGAACAATGTTCAAGTGAATTAATAAAATAGTCTCTTTAAATAAACGTAATTATTTCCGTGCTCTTCTTTTCATATCATTTTATCATTTTTTAGCCAGCATTTAGTACTTAGCACTTAGCTTAGTTTTTGTGGTGAAGAAACGCCATATTTCTTCGTGAGAGGCTAGCATGAGAAAAGCCCGACACTGGATCCGTGTTTCGGCTCGTGCCTTCGTCGGGGGCCGAAATAGCTGTTAATAAAAATATATAATCAACCACAGCATTGTAACAAAAATGTTCAAATACTTATCACATTTAGTGAGACTTCAGCGCACGAACATGATAATGGAGCGGCTGGAGGTGGCGGCGTCTGCCGGTGTTCCGTTTCTTCTACCCAAAGTCAGGGAAACGCGCCCTTTTTTTAACAGATGACTAGCCAATCATCTGATGCCACGTCATCAATGATGTAACTAAACTTGTATGGACATTTAAACCGTCTGTCAATTCTAATCAGTATAACTAGTCCTCAAATACCATGTGAATGAAATTTATTAAATTAAACCAAAGAGAACCATTCAACCGAAAGATTGAGACCTAGTGGCTGTATGGTATTTAATTTAAAGATCCATTGTTGCTCTCTGATATTCAATAATTTTTGTGGATCACCACCCCTCCCTGATAATTTAATTGTATCTATCACCCTCCATCTGAGATCCACGAATTGGTGTTGTTTTGAAAGACAATGTGCTACAATCGGAGCTTGTAATTTGCCAGTTTGTAAACAACTTTTATGTTCAATGAGTCTAGTGCGTATTGAACGTTTTGTCCTGCCTACGTAAAATAGATCACATGGGCATTTGATGATGTAAATCACGTGTGAGGACTGACAATTTGTATGGGTTCTTGCCGACCATATTCTTCCCTGAGAGTCCGTCCAATCAGGACCTGTCAAAGCAGTAGCGCAGGCTGTACACTTCTGACATGGCCAATGACCACTTGGTAAATCAGATGTATCGATACTTGCAGGCATATACAATGAGTGAGTTAGAATCTCCCTTAAATTTCGTCCACGACTGTATGAAATTATCGGTAATTCAGAAAAAATGTTATAAGTTTGCAAAACATGCCAGTATTGCCGTATAATGCAAGCTACAACAGTGGACTTAGATGAATGGCGTATAGTGCATACCAAAGGCAGATCACCAGGATCAGATGATTCTTCTAATAAGAGCCATTGACGATGTGCGTTGGACGCACGTTTCCAAGCTTTTCTTACAATACCTGATGGATATTCACGCTGCAATAAATGGTTAGCCAATTGTTGGGCTTGCAAAGAAAATTCTGATTTATCTGTGCATAATCGTCGTAAACGAAGGAATTGTCCAATGGGCAGATTTCTTTTAAGGCTGTAAGGATGCCAACTAGAAAAATGTAGCAGAGTGTTACAGTCCGATGGTTTTCTGTACAATGACGTAATTAAATGATCACCTTGTTTAGTGATCAAAATGTCCAGAAAATTAATGGAAGTATGATGATAATGTATAGTGAAAAAAATATTCGAATCAATGGAATTCAGCCAATCTAGAAAAACATGTAGATGTTGTACACTGCTATGCCACAGGAAGAAGATGTCATCAATATATCGGACCCAATGTGAAATATGGACAAATTGATTAGAAGGGTATACATGCGTAGACTCAAAATCAGCCATAAACAAATTAGCCAAACTTGGCGCCATAGTAGTGCCCATGGCAGTTCCATGAATTTGTTGATAGAAGCATTGATTAAACATGAAATAATTTTCTTTAAGCGCTATCTCTGCCAATTTCAACAAAAAAGTAGTTGGAATGCGATGAGGTCTTATTCTAGAATCCAAATTCTGTTCCAAAATGATGAGGGATTGTTGCTGAGGGATACTGGTATACAAAGCACGTATATCAAGAGTGACCAACAAAACATCTGTAGTAAATTGTATCGAAGCTAAAATATTTAGCATCGATTTGGTGTCTTTTACATATGATGCAATCTGTGGAACCAACGGTTGTAGGAATTTATCAACAAACACCGAAAGCGGTTCAAGCAAAGAACCAACTGTGCTGACTATGGGTCTTCCAGGAGGATCCACATTATCTTTGTGGATTTTGGGAAGCATTTTAGAAAAAGTCATGTCTCATATCTCAGATCGTAACAACTACTTACCATTATCAGAAGATCCGGGACCTTCTCTTCTTTTGAAGATTGAAGAATTAATTGAAGATGCCTTTACAACCGGCTTTTTAACTTCCAAAGAAAAATTCTTTTTAGTTAACACCACTTATAGTACTCCTACTATATATATGCTTCCCAAAATCCACAAAGATAATGTGGATCCTCCTGGAAGACCCATAGTCAGCACAGTTGGTTCTTTGCTTGAACCGCTTTCGGTGTTTGTTGATAAATTCCTACAACCGTTGGTTCCACAGATTGCATCATATGTAAAAGACACCAAATCGATGCTAAATATTTTAGCTTCGATACAATTTACTACAGATGTTTTGTTGGTCACTCTTGATATACGTGCTTTGTATACCAGTATCCCTCAGCAACAATCCCTCATCATTTTGGAACAGAATTTGGATTCTAGAATAAGACCTCATCGCATTCCAACTACTTTTTTGTTGAAATTGGCAGAGATAGCGCTTAAAGAAAATTATTTCATGTTTAATCAATGCTTCTATCAACAAATTCATGGAACTGCCATGGGCACTACTATGGCGCCAAGTTTGGCTAATTTGTTTATGGCTGATTTTGAGTCTACGCATGTATACCCTTCTAATCAATTTGTCCATATTTCACATTGGGTCCGATATATTGATGACATCTTCTTCCTGTGGCATAGCAGTGTACAACATCTACATGTTTTTCTAGATTGGCTGAATTCCATTGATTCGAATATTTTTTTCACTATACATTATCATCATACTTCCATTAATTTTCTGGACATTTTGATCACTAAACAAGGTGATCATTTAATTACGTCATTGTACAGAAAACCATCGGACTGTAACACTCTGCTACATTTTTCTAGTTGGCATCCTTACAGCCTTAAAAGAAATCTGCCCATTGGACAATTCCTTCGTTTACGACGATTATGCACAGATAAATCAGAATTTTCTTTGCAAGCCCAACAATTGGCTAACCATTTATTGCAGCGTGAATATCCATCAGGTATTGTAAGAAAAGCTTGGAAACGTGCGTCCAACGCACATCGTCAATGGCTCTTATTAGAAGAATCATCTGATCCTGGTGATCTGCCTTTGGTATGCACTATACGCCATTCATCTAAGTCCACTGTTGTAGCTTGCATTATACGGCAATACTGGCATGTTTTGCAAACTTATAACATTTTTTCTGAATTACCGATAATTTCATACAGTCGTGGACGAAATTTAAGGGAGATTCTAACTCACTCATTGTATATGCCTGCAAGTATCGATACATCTGATTTACCAAGTGGTCATTGGCCATGTCAGAAGTGTACAGCCTGCGCTACTGCTTTGACAGGTCCTGATTGGACGGACTCTCAGGGAAGAATATGGTCGGCAAGAACCCATACAAATTGTCAGTCCTCACACGTGATTTACATCATCAAATGCCCATGTGATCTATTTTACGTAGGCAGGACAAAACGTTCAATACGCACTAGACTCATTGAACATAAAAGTTGTTTACAAACTGGCAAATTACAAGCTCCGATTGTAGCACATTGTCTTTCAAAACAACACCAATTCGTGGATCTCAGATGGAGGGTGATAGATACAATTAAATTATCAGGGAGGGGTGGTGATCCACAAAAATTATTGAATATCAGAGAGCAACAATGGATCTTTAAATTAAATACCATACAGCCACTAGGTCTCAATCTTTCGGTTGAATGGTTCTCTTTGGTTTAATTTAATAAATTTCATTCACATGGTATTTGAGGACTAGTTATACTGATTAGAATTGACAGACGGTTTAAATGTCCATACAAGTTTAGTTACATCATTGATGACGTGGCATCAGATGATTGGCTAGTCATCTGTTAAAAAAAGGGCGCGTTTCCCTGACTTTGGGTAGAAGAAACGGAACACCGGCAGACGCCGCCACCATCCAGCCGCTCCATTATCATGTTCGTGCGCTGAAGTCTCACTAAATGTGATAAGTATTTGAACATTTTTGTTACAATGCTGTGGTTGATTATATATTTTTATTAACAGCTATTTCGGCCCCCGACGAAGGCACGAGCCGAAACACGGATCCAGTGTCGGGCTTTTCTCATGCTAGCCTCTCACGAAGAAATATGGCGTTTCTTCACCACAAAAACTAAGCTAAGTGCTAAGTACTAAATGCTGGCTAAAAAATGATAAAATGATATGAAAAGAAGAGCACGGAAATAATTACGTTTATTTAAAGAGACTATTTTATTAATTCACTTGAACATTGTTC
Organism: Rhinatrema bivittatum; assembly: GCF_901001135.1. Taxonomy (NCBI): domain Eukaryota; kingdom Metazoa; phylum Chordata; class Amphibia; order Gymnophiona; family Rhinatrematidae; genus Rhinatrema; species Rhinatrema bivittatum. The sequence goes on along the minus strand of NC_042615.1, from coordinate 377,694,392 downwards.
TCACGAAAGTAAAGAAAACAAAAAGAAAAAATTCATCTATCAAAGACCTGTGATTATAAACATTGGCATACTCAATACATGCTAAATTAGCATCACTAAATTTTGCCGTTTTATGAGGTCTGGTATTTGAAAGAAGAAAAAAATATCTTTTTCTCACTTGAGGTGATTAATCATTTGGGTAAAAAACTGTGGTTGTACAGATATTTGTGGTAAGATCGATATTTGACTGTCTCCACACCACATTAATTTTTGAAGAGAGTCTTTTGTGTACAATATTTTTGTAATTCATGGTTTGTTTGGTTTTTTTTAATATATTTATTTATTTATTTTATTTATGTTGGGTTTTTATATACCAATTTTCTTGATACAGATCAAATCAACTCAGTTTACATAGAACGATAGTACATTAACAATAACTAGTCAAACCTCAAAAGAGGAGACAGATTGGGAGCAGACTTTTTTTTTTTTTTTTTGCTTCAACAGACTCTGGGCTCTATTCAGGGTGGAAAATGTTTCCTGAATTTATATTAATTACTATGTTGACAATAGAAATATAATGCTGATTGTCTGGTTTCATTTTGCTTCATCCTATATGTATATGTATCATTCTATATGTCATCCTATATGTATATGTATCATTCTATATGCTTCATCCTATATGTATATGTATCATTCCTTTGGTGTGCTGTCTGTCCCACATTCAGTTTATCAGCATTGTTGATTAGTGAATTTAAACTTATTCTGATGAATCTGCTCATAAATATAGCTGTGTTATAGCAATTGAAAGCTCTGTAAAGCTGTGAAAAATTACAAATAATGGTTTGTCATCTCAGCAAGTGAATACACTATTGAGATATTTGCATGATAAATAGTTTTGCAACAGTGTTGTAGCAGTTTCCCGGCAGCCTGACCAGTGTATTATGCCATTCTAAACAGGTGTTTGAATTCCAAAACACTGATGTCAGGATTGCGTCCAGTGGTGGGGTATTAGCTAGTGGAAGTGGGTAAACATTTGAGGATATATGACACAGTGGTTTATGGAAGCATGCCAATAGTGTCTTTGTTCTGTATGCTAGTGCAAAATGTTTTCACCTTTTTAGTATTATTTATAAATATCAAGAGATAAATTAATGTGACATGATATATGATTATAATGTGAGGCTTTCAACTATTTGTGAAGTGTGGTAGATGCTTCTCTCTATATGATTCACAACATTTATTGTTGATACTTTTGTAATTTTGTATTTATTTATAGATGGTGTCATTTCCAGGCTGATGAGGAGCCATTTACAGCACTTACTGGCTAATTAATTGCCTACTGAGTGAAGCAGTGAGATTAATGAGACCTGCCTAAGAAGCCTGGATAAAAGGGAACCAGATATGAAACTCCCTGTGGGACTTGCAGTTACATAAAAGCAGAAGGAACTCAATTTGGAGGTTCAAAATGGTTAGACAGAGACAAAAAAGAAACAGTAGTAGGAGATTCAGAGGGCCTGAAAGGACCAGAACTCACAGATCTTGGAAATAAAAAGTTCCAGGAAAGGGAAGGGTCAGAAGGCTGTTACTATTCCATTTCTCATGTATCTGTGTTTCAGTATAGAGAGTCTCACTAGGTTGCTTTTATGTAAGAGTAGTTCATGAGCTGGCAAATAAAGTCAGTTATTGTCAATAAGACTCCTGTGAAAACTAAGCTTTTCTTGTCTGCTGTCTAAAGTGTGTGCATATGTGCTAAAGAGGTTGATTGTATGTATGTTTGTGTGGTGTGTATGTGTATGTTTATGTGTGTTTGTGTGTGTGTGTGTGTGTGTGTGTGTGTATGTTTATGTGTGTTTGTGTGTATGTATGCATGTTTGTGTGTGTGTGTGTATGTTTGTATGTGTGTGTGTTTGTATATGTTTGTTTGTGTGTGTGTGTGTTGGAACATTACAAGGGGTAGGCAAGAAGAACGATCATCCTTAGCGCCAAACTGTGGGGGAGATGGACCACATCATTCTTGTGAGTCAGTTTATGAGTTTGCAAGCACATGACCCGAAGGGGAAAGAGGTGCCTACAGAAACCCTGACCCATGGGCCATTTTGTCCAGCAACTGCCTAGTATATACACTGTATATGTATGCATGTGTGTGTGAGTCTGTTTGTCTTACAGGCATTAAAATTGTCATTTAATGCAGGTGTTAAACATCTATTTTAAAGCGGAATACTACCATATTCACAAAGGGACTGTCATTAAAAATGTGTATAAGAATCTTTTAAGTCCTGTGTTTTATATGTGCACAACGACGGTAACATTCAAACAGCCATGCGGGTGTACATGTGCATGTGTATGCCGGCTCGCGCCCAGAGACGCAAATATTTTATAACATACGCGTGTATATGTGCGTATGACATAAAACCGGCCGTTCACACATCCATGTATGCACAATTGTATATGGATGCGTACATATGCATGCAAATGTGGGCTGTACTGAGTAAGTCAGGGGGATTTTTAAAACAACACGTGCCAACGTAATAGCATCTTTTCCCAGTTTGCTCCAAGTTCACCCAGTTAATTGATTGGATTTTCTAACTCCCCCTGGTATTTAGCCTCCATTTTATCCTTTTAATCCTGACTCTTAAAGCTCTCCTGACTTGCCTAGTTTTTTTTTTCTTTTAATGCTTACACGCCATCCATAGCAGAAGTAAAGTTACATGGTAGGGGACCCCAGGATGTGCTTATGCAGATAAATACTTACATGCACATTTCAAGGTAATTTCCTGGAACTCCCATGTCTTGCCCAAGCTTCACCCAGACCACGCCCATGCCCCACCCCTATCAAACAATTTTATTTGTGCGGGTACCATGAGATATATGCATACTCGCATGCTTTTTAAAATCCACGTGGTGCACACCAGTCCAAGATGCACGTATCTCCTGGCTTAGACAGATAGTTTTTTAAATGGACCTTAATGTATATATGCATCAATGGTAAATAACAAAGGCTGTGTTAAATTGTATAAACATGATAGGGCTCCCTCCCCCACCCCAAAATACAGTGCACTGCATACTGCCACTCTTTGTCACTACTGCAAAGTGGCTGGTGAACTCTATGCTAGAGATGTGCATTGTTTATTTTTATTGGTTCAGGCTTTCATTTTTCACGTGGTTCGTTTGTTTTTTTTTCTGTGGGTCCCGATTTTTGTTAGTGCATTAGTGCGCACTAACACGAACTGTGAATTTTTCCAAAATTTCAGAAAAGTTCAGTTCGTTTTTTGGTGCCCCTGAACCATGACAAACTAGGTAATTTCATTGAAATTGTCTAATTCATGAAAAACGAATGCACATGCCTCTATTGCAGGAATGACATGATTGCAGAGAAGAGAAGAGAGTAGATTTGTGTTAGAATTTTTTCTGAGTGCCATGTCTGGTATGTTCCCCTTATTGAATACAAATGTAAACCTCTCTGGGCAGGAGCCAATTAATATCATAGTGTTACATGGGGTTTCCTCTTAAAATAATGAATTCCTTAGATGCTAACCATGTATGTTTATGATCGAGAATAAAATAAAATTAAAATAAAATTTGAAATAAAAGACAATTGTCAGTTAAAAATCTCTTTATTTTTAACTTCCCTTTCTTTAAGAGAATTAAGCTGGTATTAAACATATAGGACAAACACTATAGTAGTGTTTCAGAGGATCTTCACTCACAAGCAGGGAATTTATTTTAACAGCCAATCAGAGCTTATTTTCTCTGTGTGTTCTTTATTTATAGAACATTTTGAATACAATTTCTCAAAAAGGAATAGTTCTTTTTATATAATTTATTTTTTATAGTGATCACCTTCCTTCACTTATTAAGGTTGAATAAAATCAATTCTCTCTGTCACAGCACTAACTAGGCTGGCAAAAATCTGTGAAACAGCACTCAAGTTATTTTTTAAAACTGTCACCTATCACTTCTTGTTGCGCTGGAGGTAGACCCTTGGCCTGGCGCAGGATTGGTACGGCTCTCTGAGGGTTCTCAGAGGGCACTTGCCGCCAGGAGGCAGAGCACACGAGGAGACAGAGGCAAGCTGGAGCTTCACCAATAACAGCTCGGGGGCTCAGTGGGTTGAGCCCTTTGATTCCCAGACCGCCTGGGCTTAGATGGGCCTCTGAGGGTCTCCCAGAAAGATAGCAGAGAAGTGTGCCCACCAAGAGCAAAGGTGCGCGGCTAGTGGAGAACAGATAAGCTAGACCAGAACAGAGTGTACCGGAGACCACTGGAAGGGAACAGGAAATGAAGGTCCTCCGGGCAGGCTAGGCAGCGCCTAGTGGACTAGCTTGTAGAAAGCCATGGGCAGCGTCAGATCAGGCAGACCTGGTGGTCACGGGAGAAGCGAAGAGAGTGTCCGAGTGAAGTGCAAGGGTCAAAGCCAGGGTATCTATCTGAGGGTGGTCAGCCAAAGCAAGGGTAAGTTCCAGGTATCAGTGCGAGAGTGGTCAGTGGCAATCAGAGGTCGGGTCCAAGTATCAGTCCGAGCATGGTCAGTAGCAAGCAGAAGTCAGTTCCAGGCAGCGTTCCAAACATGGTCAAAGGCAAGCAGATGTCAATACCGGGTATCAGTGCAAGCAAGGTCAGAGGCAAGCCGAGGTCAGTACCATGTATCAGTCCGAGAAGGTACTACCTGGGTAGCAGAACATGGAGTAGGAACCAGGAACAGATGCTGGGACACAGGAAGGACCACGGGAACACAGGAACACTGGAACAAGCACAGGGTCAAGGAAGCAGGAACACAGGACGGCATCTAGTTGCACACAAGTGTGATGACCCATTTGCCAAGGCAAGGAACTGAGGGAAGGCCCTCGCCTTATATATGATGCTTAGGTGACGCCATCAGGAGGCACCCGGCCTGAGGTTCCCACCCTGGGCCCTTTTAACTGAGGGAGCTCCGGCCGCGCTTGTGCCTAGGGGAGGGGCCGAAGGCACATAGCTCCTGCGAGAGCTCCATTGAGAGGCCTGCGGCATGGAAGAAGCCAGAGAGGCCCGAGGAGAGCATCGGGGACGTCAGGAGCTGGCAGCTGCGGCAAGGGAGGACGGACCAGGCCACACGGGGGAGAGCCCAAGGTGAGCAGGCCTGGTCGTAGCACCAGCGCGGCCGGGACATGCAACACTTCTTACCTTTTTCAGGATTATTTATATTGAATTTGACTCTCACACTCACTCACAAGCATTCACTAAGGAAATTCATAATAAATCAGTGTGTTTCACAGTAGTTAGGTATATCTATAGCCACCAGATTCACAACATGTCAGTCTGTAGATCCCTCTCTCTCTCTCTCTCTCAACAACAACAAGCATCTGACATTGTTTTCTTTACAGAGAATATTCCAATTTCCTACTTTGATGACATCATGTGAAAATAGTTCCACCCCATCTGGTTTATAACTCTAATTACCAAGTGTCTACAGAAAAACCTGTTGTGATTGCTTTTAGGAAATTAGGATTTTTTAAGAACAAAACATTTACTTATAAATGAGATTAATCCATAAAATTCACTGTGATGTGACTGATTTATGTATTCCTACAATAACCTGCTCACTTGCCAGTTCATTGTAAATATGCAGTAACCATGACATTGCTGTGATAACATTCCCCAAACTCTGTTATTTTTTTTTTATTTCCCTCAAGAGAACAGAACTTGTTTTCAACAGCTGCACCAAAAAAAATCTCAATGTGAATGTGAAGAAATTCAAAAGAAATTAAACCAAATCCCATTCCAAAAGAGTCTCAAAACCTACCCAAATCACCACAAACCTCAGAAAACACTCCTTGAGAAATCTCCACTCTCTCAAATCCTGTGAAAATGTCCATGAAAACACATCCACAACACTTAATTCCATATGAAGAGAACAATAAGTTTCAATCTCAAATTGAGGAGTTAATTGTCACTTTAAACACTTCTTCAGTTGTACACAATTACAATCTAGCTTGTTTTTTAAAAAAAATATGTGTTCTGAGCCTCAGAAACACCCTCTCCAAAATGGGATAAATAACTCTTTTCTAAGTGAATTTTAAATTAAAATGTTTACTGTAGTCAGGTTACTAGACCCCTTTTTATGACCACAACCTGCAAATCACAGCGATTTTACATTTTAAAAGAGATATTATTTGATGATTTTGGGATTGGTTTCACCAAGGTTCACCCAGGGCTACCAAAATTTACCTAAAGCTTCTTTGACCTCCCCCCACCTAAATCACCACAGTTTTGAACTTTTGAAATGTTTATTTAGATATTATTACACTTTAAAGTTTGGTCATGTGATTGGACTGACTGGCATTCTGCTGATGCCAGCAATAGCCCAGCCTTAACCTCTTTACAGCACACAAGAACTCTCCTACACTGATACCTTCCAGAGCTTCACAGCAGCAGCAGTCCTGAGAAAAGAAACTCAGAGCATCAGCAATAGTTAAATCATATGATCACACAGTTCTCTCTCTCTTAAAAAAAAAAAACAAAAAAACTGTGGCCATGTATCCAGGCTTGCCAGGACAACAAAAAAAAAAAACCTTGAACCAGACACTGTAAACTTCCCAGAATCAATTTATGCTTTCCTGCTGTCCAGACCCAAAGCATAGGAACTCCTCCCAGGCAGGTAAACAAACCAATTTTCCTTTTATTATTGTAATAAAAATCAAGCTAATTCTTTCAGAACTTTAATCCCTAACACAAGTTCAGGATCCAATGACAACACCAGGGTCAGGTAAACAATTTATTTTCTACCCTATTTATACAAATAAGGGTTAAGTATTTAATAAACCAGACATAAAATTTGTTTCATATACAAAAGTTGTTTTAACAATTCCAAAGTTTAAATCAATTTTGAACTATAAAAATGTAGGGAATATTCAAATTCTTGATAACAACAAACAGCTAAGATGGACTCTGACATAAGTAAAAATGGACATTGATCTATATGAGCTATGTACAGCTAAATGAAGAGAAAAAATAAACTTGCAGTGCGGTGTACATGACAAAACCCAATGGAATTATTGGCTCTTCAAGCCTAATTGGCACCCAAAAGAGGCCAAAAGCACCATGAGGACCAATGTTACAATGTGAATCTATACTACAATAATATTGAGACCCCTTTTTATGTCTCTAAGACAAATTTGAGAGCTGGACTTATCAGTGCCCTGTCAAACTGGGCAACTGTCATTCATCCAACCTAGCTGCTTGATGAACCTAGAAAGAGACAAAGAATGGGCAAAATAATGGGAAATTCAGCTGGTTAAAAGCCTTAATTATACATTTTCCTGACTGTACATGAGGCTGCTGAATTATGCATAGGTGAATCCTTAAAAATCAGCAGTGTGCCAGCACTCAGGGTCATTGTCGTTCAATTGTTGCTCATCCAAGGAGAAAGACAACTCATCTGAGTCTCCATCTCTCCTGCATCCTGGCAGAAGCAACTTGCTGAGACAAGGGCCCAGCAGAGCTATCACAGGTGTCTGAGACTGGAGAGCTGAACAGCCCTATTGCCACAGTGAGAGAGGCTGCCCTCTCCATCTCCATGTCAAAGACCTGAAAAGAGAGAGACCAATCTGCTGAAGATCCAAAGAGAGAGAGAGCTAGGGTAAGCTCATGTGGTTAGAAACTGGACTCCCATTCACTATCTGTAGGTCAGGAAATTAGAGCTCATTAGCACTCTGTACATGCAAGTTTCTGCTAGAGAGATGTGCTAGCATTAATTAAATAATTGTAATCTGATAAGCACCAGATGTCATGTATTCTTCCATGACCATTGTTTTTCATATTTTCTGTTTCCCTAATGGCTTGTGTGTCCCAATGAAGTGTCATTATGTTAGCCCTGTGTAACTAGAAATAAATAAGATTTTACTCAGACAATTTGGTGATTTTCTAAGCAAATGGACAGAAGAAGCTGGTGGAATAAGGAGGTTCATGTAAAAGGGAGGTGAGGTAGAAAAGCCTAATTTTTCTCCCTACAATAGTAATATTACGCCCGTTGGTCGCAGACGGCTGCGACCGCTGTTGCTCATTTCTTTTTACACTTCCCTGACTCCATGGGGTAGACTGTCAGCCTCTGCCAGCTGCCGATGGCCTGCATACCACTTCCAGGCCTCCCGGGGCGGCACGGATGCCGCCAACTGCATCTTGCCAACGGGATCCCTTAGACACAAGTGTGCACACAAAGGCTAGTCTTAAGCACGTCATGGTGGGAACCTCGAGGGCGTCCCCTCTGGATGACATCATCCTTTCAGGATATTTAAACCAGCTGGCCCTGCTTACGGATGACTTGGCAAACAGACCCATCCTTGCTAAATCTGCCTCGCTCTCAGAGGACCTCCATTCCAGTTCCTGCTTCCTGGCGTAGACGTCTCGGGTCCCCTCTCCTCAGAGGCCCTCTTCTCATCTTCGGCTATCCACTCCTCGGAGGGCCTGACACCTAGGACTCTGCCTGCCCCATTCCCCGGGGCTTCCCTGGAACCATCACTACTCTCTTCGTGAGTACCCCGCTCTGTGGACCACTTCCTGTTCTACCGAGGACCTCTCTGGCGTACCCCCACTCTGCGGACCATTACCATCTCTACGGAGGACTCCCTCAGATGTACCCCGCTCTGCGGGCCTTTACCAACTTTACTGTGAACTTCATTGGTATTCCCTGCTCTGCGGACTGCTAAGGACCCTCACCGGTGTACCCCGCTCTGCGGACCGCTATCATCTCTACCGAGGACCCTCTCCCATATACTCTGCTCGGTGGACCATTACCATCTCTATTAAGGACCTCATATGTATGCCCCACTCTGTGGACCACTACCATCTCTACTGAGGACCTTCTTTGGTGTACCCCACTCCGTGGGCCACTACAATCTCCACTGAAGTCCTCATCAGTGTACGCCGCTCTGCAGACCATTACCAATTCTATGGAGGTAATTCCTCTGGGCATCCCCCATTCCACCGACCCTGTGTTTTTGGGCCTGTGAGACCTCCTCTCTGGCACCCCCTGCTCCATGGGTAGTGCCTCTAACTCTTTAATAAAGACTCTAGAATGATAGTGTGTCTGACATCACTGACACCTTACCTCCTGATGGTGAGGCTCATGGGGCTCCTCCCCTTGTGTGGTACCATCTCTCACCTCGGCCCAGGGCCCACATACTAACTAATCCTAAGAAGTAATAATTGAAGAAAACATATATAAACACACATAAGTATGAAATAATTATTTTACAGCATTTTACAATACGTCATACCAAGTCAAGTAATAATACCCTCCCTCCTTAAAATAAAAAGAACCCCTCACTCAAATCTCAAAGCACTCACACATGAGTGTATAAGTACAATGGCTGCAGAATGCAGCCATTGTACTTATACATTGTACAGAATGCAAAATGAAATTCTGGCTGCCAAATTGGGGAAACGTAATAAGAGAACAGGTACAAACAATCATATATATCTAATGTGTGTCTACTAACTCCCGTTAGTGCGCACTAACAAAAAAACCCGATTTTTCACGATAAATCGGTGGAATTCCTATTGTATCGAGTCCCTTACCGATTAATGACGATTTTAAAATTATCGGATGATAATTTAAATCGTTAAAAAATGATTCACATCCCTATCTGCTACTATTGTTATCATTAGTCTTGTGTTTAATGTGAAGCCCAAAGATTATGTTACACTAGTTTGGTCTCTTCATGTATCTCTTTGAATTTCTTTCAAAATGAAATGTTACAAAAATAATCCAATGTATACAGTTTTGAAAATTCACAACTTTGTGCATTGTTGCATTCTCCTCCCTGTATCCACCCCCTTGAAATGCCTCTTCTCAAGACATGAAAAGTGGGAAATTTTCAATCTGGGAGAAAATAGCCATTTACACAGGTACATGGCTTTTGCAAACTAACCTCTTAGGGCTTGATTGTGGAAGGACTCACCATGCAGGAGCAAGAAGACAAGCTACACCCTGTTGCAAGGATAAGAACCGCAGGTCATGGAAATGGTGACGGCCTAGCAGCGAGCGTGGGCAAAGAAGTGAGCTAGGAACTCTCATTGCAAAAGAAACTGTTACCTGATTCTGAGATATCTCTCCATTCTATTTGGAAAGCTCTCCAGTTGTTAGAGAAAGCAAAACTGGGTTTGACTAAGGAGGTCATTGAAGTAAAACAATAAGTTAAGAATAATGCTACTGAGATAACGATACAAAACAATAAAATAAAAAAAATGGAAAAATGAGTAACAGAAGTGGAGAAAATTCATTCAGCAATGGTCTTAAATACTTGCCCAGGTAGAGTGTCCATCAAGATAAGTGGAGAGAACATTGTCCAAATCTCATCGTGGAGTGAGTTTCCTCACTCCGAAGGCCATCAAATCTTCACAAGAGACCACTGTTCTGTTCGTACGTCTCATGTTGAATGTGAAAGTGGCCCCCAACCCCCTACACTCATACCTAATCCCCACCTCGAGTTACTAGGTGGGCCTCTCATAGGGATACAAATACCTGTCTAGGGAAGAGACACTATAGCAAGTCTCTCTCTCTCTCTCTCTCTCTCTCTCTCTCTCTCTCTCTCTCTCTCTCTCTCTCTCTCTCTCTCTCTCTCTCTCTCTCTCTCTCTCTCTCTCCTCTCTCTCTCTCTCCCCCCCCCCTCCCCCCCAAAAAACAGGCTGTCCGGAAACATTGTGAACCGCAATAAACCTTTACCAGCCTCTAGTGCACAACGTACCACAAATGAAAGAGTTGTAGCTATTGGCCACATTAGGAGCCGCGCTAACACTGTGGCACACGATAACTCTTTCCTACTTTACATATACTCTGCCCCCTGAATACAAAATTAAAAATTTGCAAATTGCGTTAACGGCTGTTAGTGCGATTTGCGGAATTATCTCCTGCGGTAACTCCTTGGAAAATGACCCCCGTGGTTTGAAAGGCAAAATTTCACTTCTGAACAATTTAGTTAACTGCCTTATAAAGCATGACTGATTCCCAGAAGAGACCTTTCTTGTCTATTAAAAGGAAATTCAAAACAAATGGACTATCTTCTATGATGATAAAAAAAAAAAGAATGATATTCCTTTCAGAAATCCTACATATAGCTACAGATATGAACCAAACAGGATCGGGAGCCACTTTACTTATTTGTTTGTTTGTTTGTTTGTTTGTTTTTACTATACCGATATTCAACTGAATTTATCACACCAGTTTACAGCTTAAACAGTGGAATCTATAAGAATAAATTTCATATTTCACATTGAGACATTGTAACATGATTAGTTTTGTAACATGGATAACTTTGTAACATGGTAACATGGAAACATGGATAACATTGTGACATTGTGACATTGTAACATGATTATTTTAATAACATGGAAAACTTTGAGACATGAGTGAATATGTGACTTGAGTAACTCTGTGATAAGTGTACTTTTGTATTAAGGGTAAATTTAGAACAAGGGTAACTTTGTGACACGGAGATCAATTTAACTTGGGTGTAGATGTAGCCAGATGGCTTGATTCGCATTGGGGAGTGAAGTGTGTGTTGATTATGGGGGGGCTCAGCTTGGTGTGATAGGTGGTGTGTGATGTGTCGCTGTGGGATATGCTTTTTTGAAGAGACAGGTTTTAAGGTTCTTTTTGAATGAGTGGGTTGTGGAGTCGAGCCTGAGTTGAGATGGTAAACTGTTCCACATTGTTGGCCCGCAATTGTTAGGGATTGCTCTCTAGCTGAGGTTAGGTGGGCCATTTTAAGTGAAGAAGTTGAAATGAGTTCAGTGTTGGTGGAGCGGAGTGTTCTCTGCATGGATTGGAAGTGCAGGGCGGGGCTCATCCAGTCGAATTTTTCGGTGTATAGTGCTTTGTGGATGAGTGTTAGAACTTTGTATTGAATCCTGTATGGGATGGGCAGCCAATGTAGGTTTTTGAGGATTGGTGAGATGTGTTCAGTTCTTTTGATGTTTGAGATTGATCTTGCTGCTACATTTTGGAGTAGTTGTACTTTACCTTTACCTTTGTATCTTCATAAATTTAGCAAATTTTCAATGATAAAGTAATCAGTTTCTCTTTCAAAATTTGCTAAGTTATGAGGGTCTAAAACTGCCTGTATACATTGCCTCTACTATGTCTGTGCCTGTGGTTAAGCAGGAGGAACTATGCATGTATATATGAGGAAAACATAAATTTAGAGTGAGTAAACATAGGCACTATATTTATCTGCTCTGCATGGGGCAATTTTCACCACATAGGATCTAGCCATCTAACTTCTTGATTATTCAGTTAGATCTCTTTGAAAATTGCCCTCCAAAGTCTTAGAGTGTATAAAATAGAAAATGCATTAGCAAGCACTTGCAAAAATTTAAAATATGCATATGTAAATAGGGAAAATAACATGCAAATTAGGTATTAATGATCTTCAAAATGGAACAGGGTAACAAACAGCAGGTACAAACAGAAGACTTCAGGCACTGGTCCGAGAAGGAAAAGTTTTATTTGCTAGCAATTAGATGCAGCTGAAATGTTTTCAGTAAAACTGCACACCCCCCTTTGCAGGGAGAAACTTTTTATACATTTCACATTTCTTATCTCTTGCACATGCGTTCTACACATTGCTGAGCAAGCATATTCAGACTGAGGGGCTAGGTGGCCCCCTCCTTCTTCCAGCGTGGAACTTTCCCGATTTTTCTCCTTTGTTCTGGCTTCAGGTCATGTGAATACTGATACGTCACTCGCAGGAAAGGCTGTTGGGAATTGCAGTTCTGTGAAAGGAATTCATGGATTGCAACAATAATACTGCCTTATACATAATGCATCCTTTGTTCTGGTCAGTTCTATGTACTCAGCAAGGTTACTGACTTGGCAAACATAAATAAAGTCTATCAGCATTACTAAAAGACAATAAGAACAGTGTGTGAAAGCTTGCTAGCAGTTTAGCTAATGTGCAGTTTCTCTATCCTATTCATAAGCTTTATTGCAGGCAGCGGACCCTTTGTGGAGCGGGTGATTCTGGTACATGGAGTCCTGGTGTTAGGAGTTGCTGTCCTTGTCTCAGGTGGGGGTTGGTGTGGGCTCCATGCCCCCCTTCAAAAACAAATACTACTATAGTCACTAAATAGGCCAGTTTTGTATGTAGGTATTCTAGAGGAACAGCTTATCACCAACTACTGACCCAACCTTGAGTGCTTTAAAAGGGATCAGCTGGCAGTGATCATCTATAAAAAAAAAATCAGAAGTTTCTAGCAAACAAGAAGGTGTTCTAGTTTCATCAGACAGAAATGCTGCAAGAAACACAAAGAAGAGAATGTATCAGAGAAGAGGAAAGAAGAAAGGACAGAGATGAGAAACAAGAACAGAGAGGAAAAGTGGGTCATAGAAATAGAAGAAAAAGATACCCAGGAGAAGAATTAAATAATCAGCAGGAAGTCACCAAGATGGCCTACAAATCCCAAAAGATAGAAGGGTCACTAGGGCCTAATTTAGGGGCTCAGTTTGTTTTGAATATCAGTTTCTAAAATCACAATATTGAAAGTTTGTAGCTTTCACAAATTCCAAAATCTAAATTTCAGGTCCTACTGACTGGCAAATTTTCCCTAGGTAACTTTATAAAGATGGAGGGTGGGGATGATGGTATATATTTATTTGGGTTGTGCTGATATTCCATGCTATCCAGATAAATGTAGCTGGGAAATCTGGTCAGAGAAATCACTGTCTTAAAGTTATTTAGGTAACTTTAAATGGTTATAAGGAGTGTAACACTTTTCTAGGAAATTTCCAATGAATATCTTTGTGGCTCCCCCTTGGTCCAGACTATGAATTACCCCTATGTTTAAGGTGGGGAATACCACATGAGAAATTATATTCACTAATATGATTTATCTTTGGGTTCATAGCATGAGTGGGGGATGAGACAGGGTCCTGGTCACCCCGATAACACAATTCTGTGACCTTTACAAACAATGTCTTATTTATGGACCTACAGACCAGATAACATTATCACACCAGAATAAAACAGTAATAATTAACCCTTTTACTAGTATTGAGTAATTAAATAGTAAATTCAACTAGAATATTAAATGGGAAAAGTACAGTAGTGAATTATAACAACCTTGCAGTTTTCTTATTTTAAATCAAGCAATGCAAAAATAACACTTGGAATACCCTGTCAGGGCAACTCAAATATTCATATGGATAGTAAAAAAAAAAATAAATTAATTAATGCTAATAGAGAAATGTTGGAGGGGGGAAAGCAGTAAAGTACACAGCTTTCAAAAAGTATCCTTACCCCTGAGAACTCAGAAAGGGGAGGAGATGACAGATCCACCGTAATGTCACCAATTTTTAAAGGGTGCACCCTGTCCCAGACACAAAAGTTGTGTGGAAAAAAACAATCAAAAAAATGAAGAAGACCCTCTTGATGGTGGAGCTGGCTAGATGACAACCAAACAGATGAGCATTGCTGTGTATGTGAAAGATCCATCTCTCCTGGGGAACTTCCCCAAATGGTTTACTTGGTACTAAACAGAAACCGGGCCTGGTTTCAGTCTCTTACAGAAAGACCACAGTTCACCAAAAGGCAAGGAAATAAACCTTCTCCCTCCTCTGCTTAAATACTCTCTGTGTAAAGGTTAGATTACTTAACTCAGTCTCTTAGGAGAGTGATCCAGCCATGTGCTCCTGGACCTTGATATCTCCAGAAAGGAAGTCTCTCAGTCTTAATGCTCCTGGCTAGGGATGTGAATCATTTTTTGACTTATTAAAAAAATCGTCAGATATTTTTTAAATCGTCAAAAATCATTAAGAGTTGCGATACAATAGAAATTTCCCCGATTTATCGTGAAAAATCGTAAATCGGGGGAGGGGGAGGGCGGGAAAACTGGCACAGCAAAACAACCCCTAAACCCACCCCGACCCTATAAAACTAATCCCTTACCTTCCCCTACCCTCCCGAACCCCCCCAAAACGTTTTACAAGTACCTGGTGGTCCAGTGGGGGCACGGGGACCGATCTCCCGCTCTCGGGCCATCGGCGCCATTTTGGCTGCCACTCAAAAATGGCACCGATGGCCCGATAAAAAAAACAACCCACCCGACCCTTTAAAAATGACCCCTTAGCTTCCCCCACCCTCCTGAGCCCCCCAAAACTTTTTAAAATTACCTGGTGGTCTAGTGATGGTCCCGGGAGTGATCTCCCGTTCTCGGGCCATCGGCTGCCACTCATAAAAATGGCGCCGATGGCCCTTTGCCCTTACCATGTGACAGGGTATCCGTGCCATTGGCCGGCCCCTGTCACATGGTAGGAGCACTGGCTAGCCAGCGCCATCTTTAAAGATGGCCGCCACCATCGTAAAGATGGGCACCACCATCTTTAAAGATGGCGCCGGCCATCCAGTGCTCCTACCATGTGACAGGGGCCGGCCAATGGCATGGATCCCTGTTACATGGTAAGGGCAAAGGGCCATCGGCACCCTTACCATGTGACAGGGTATCCGGCCATCGTAAAGATGGGCACCGCCATATTTAAAGATGGTGCCGGCCATCCAATGCTCCTACCATGTGACAGGGGCCGGCCAATGGCACGGATACCCTGTCACATGGTAAGGGCAAATGGCCATCGGCGCCATCTTTATGAGTGGCAGCCGATGGCCCGAGAATGGGAGATCGCTCCCGGGACCACCACTAGACCACCAGGTAATTTTAAAATGTTTTGGGGGGGCTCGGGAGGGTGGGGGAAGCTTAGGGGTAAATTTTTAAAGGGTCGGGTGGGGTTTTTTTTATTGGGCCATCGGTGCCATTTTTGAGTGGCAGCCAAAATGGCGCCGATGGCCCGAGAGCGGGAGATCAGTCGCCGCGCCCCCACTGGACCACCAGGTACTCGTAAAAAGTTTTGGGGGGCTTTGGGAGGGTGGGGGAAGGTAAGGGGTCAATTTTAAAGAGTCGGGCCTCACTAAAAAAAAAATTAACGATGTGAATCGGAACCGATTCCGATTCACATCACCATCGATCAGATTTTTTTCTCCCTCTAGCTGAACCCGATCATTAAGACGATCGGGCACATGATTAACATCCCTACTCCTGGCTCCTCTGTTCCTTCTTGGGATTTTACATGTTGTTTGGCTGTGAAGCAAGAACAGCTGTCTTTCTCTCTATTTCCTCAGAGCACAGACTTCTGTCTTTTCCTATTGATAATTAGCTTTTCAGGAGAAGAACTGATTTAGGGCTGCCAGATGCACTCCTCTCTTCCTGGATCCTGGATGCAACCCCTGGCTGCCTCACCCCTCATATGCAAAGCCAGCCTAATTGTGCTTTTTCTACCTTTAATGGTCTCCCAGCATTCCTTTGGCTTCCTCGTCTGCGGGCTATGTAGTGCTGTTCTATGGGAAGGCTAAACAGTACAGCCCTTTTCCCAACTTGTTAACTCTGTGAGTGCTGGGTGCTGGTTCTTGCAGATCATTTGTCATTCACAGGAGAGCACAGAGGTTTTTGACATATTGTTATACTGCTTCACCATGCCTGTGGTGGCTTGCAGTCTCTGCAGAGTTGAAAACACCATTTTTAAAGATGGCGCCGGCCATCCATTTCTCCTACCATGTGACAGGGGCCGGCCAATGGCATGGATACCTTGTCACATGCTAAGGGCAACAGGCCATCGGCACCATTTTGTTTACTGGCAGCCAATGGCCCGAGAGCGGGAGAACACTCCCGGGACCCCCACTGGACCACCAGGTACTTAAAAATTTTGGGGGGGGGGGGTTGGAGGGGTCCGGAGGGTGGGGAGATATTAAAGAATTAATTTTAAAGGGTCGGGCTGTGTTTTTGTGTTACTTTTAAGTACCCTTTCTTCTCGCCCCCCCCCCCATAATGATAAGAGAACCCACAAAATTAATCGTGGGGTTTCCTATCGCTATCGGGGACCCCCCCGATATCTGATGAAATTGAAAATATCTTCCGATATTTTCAATCATCAGATAAACGATTCACATCCCTAGTAGTTTGCTATATCTTGACTACTTAGGCAACTCTATGCAAGTGACTACTTGCTTGCTGAACCAACCCATATGAACTTCCAAGTGAATAATGCTGTGTTTTATGTTTATTTAAATGTCTGCCTGAAAAGTTAAGTGAATCAGCCTCTGTATCAGGGCTTTCCAAACCTGTCCTGGTAATGCAACAGTCATTCAAGTTTTCAGGATATCCAAAATGAATATGCATGATATTATTTTGCATATGCAGGGCTCTCATGTATGAAAATGAATCTCTTGTGTTTTCATTGTGGTTACCCTGAAAGACAGACTGGCAGTGGGGTCACTAGTAGGGATGTGCATTCGTCCTGGTTCGGCCACCCTGAAAAACAAAGCAGATTTTCCTGAAATTTCAGGAAAATTTGTTTTTCGGGTTAGCGCACACTAACGGGGTTAGTGCGTGCTAATGAAATTTGGGCGGCCAAAAAAAATCAGCCCGAACCATGGGAAAACAAAATTTCCCGTGGCAGGCCGATAACGAAGGCTAAACCAAAAGGTTCGGCCGAATCACATCTCTATTTATTTATTTACGATTTTTATATACCGATGTTCATTTCAAAAAGAGATATCACATCGGTTTACAATAAGGTACAATAGGTAATTCACTATCCCCTAAAAGGGCTTACAATCTAAAATTTTTGTACCTGAGGCTAAGAGATTACAAAAATAAAACCATCAAAATCAAAGTTCATAACAATTAAGCAAAAGGTATAACAAGGAGCATATTAAAGAAATAACACAAAGGGTTGCACGAAGGGGTGCTTGCTTGGTGCCTTTCAAACTGCCCTGCTCTGTTTGCAATGATGTCAGGGGAGGGGGCAGGTCTCAGAATCATGGTTTTCCCCACAGAAATCTCCTCTCAGTTTCAAAGACAGTTTTTTCAATTTTTTTGTCTTTTTACCTTGGATGTTAGCTGTTACAAGGTGATCTCTAGTTACTAGGACAGGTTTGGGGATGCCCTTCTCTAAGTAATTTAAGTCTTTGTGGGAGAAATTGCAAACAAAAAGCAATTATATATCCATATGTGATGGTACTATCTAATGTCGCAAGAATCCTGGAAGAAAACTACAGTTATGATTGAGCAGATTGTTTCCAGGGAGATTTCATTAATCCTAGTAGTATTTTTACTGGGACTGCTGGTGAAAGAAGTTTACACAAAAGGAGGGTAATTTTATAATTGTGTTGGGTAGCTTTGTGTCTAACTGGTATATGAAGAGGAGCAAACATTTTTAAAGAGAACTTATGTGCCTAGAGGATAACTTTCAAAACTATTCATAGTACAGCATTTACGTGCATAAGTGAATGCACAGAGATTTACCCTAGTGTTTAATAAACTTTGTGGTGGGAGCTGCACAGTTTTTTATTATACTATAGTTCCATTCTGAAAGCACACACGAAGATTTGCAATGTGAGGAAAGCACATATTTTCTCAACCTATTTTATAAACATATGCATGTATATGTAAAATATACATGCATATGTTTATAAAATGTGGAGGCAGACATATTTTAAAATGTGCATGTGTTCTTGAAATCACCAGTTTGCTGATTTCTGTGCCAGCTCACCCAGTTCACCTAAACCCTCTAATACTTCATCTTGGACTCCCCCCAATTCAGGCCTCCCACCAAAAATAGTAGGCAAAAGACAAATCTGATATCAATTGTGCTAGATAATTAGCAGGCATAGCACTGTGCAATTAAGTTGCCTTAGTGTATGCACACAATTATTTTTAAAAAAGCAACTTCCGTGCGTGTCTCTTAGCCTCATCCCAGAAATCCCCTAGACTGCCCCTTTTTTATGCAGGCAAATGTACACACAAAACTGAAAATATGTGTGTACTTCTGATGTATATGAAATAGCATATGTGCAAATGCAATAAATGCATGTTACTAATGCACATATACACTCATTTTCCCTGTGTAACACCTTTGAAAATGTACTCATTAGGGTTTGCTTTGAAAATGCTCTGGTAAGTGGCTCAGTACATGCATGGACTGACTTGTGTACAGTTATGCCTCTTCAGCATGTGTAATTTATATGGATTAATTTACATGCATACTTTATAATATAAAAGAGTATGGGCATAACTACCAACTCCTTTCCCATTCTGTCCCCCAGAATACCTCTCTGAAGTTCATGTAAACATAAACTTTATTATTATTTATTTATCTATACTCCACAATTCTAAAATATATCCATTATTCAGTACAGTTTTCATACACAATAATATAACAACCAAAACACACTTAACAAATACAAACATTTCCATAAAATACAAAAGAATGAAGTAACTAATTGAATATTAAAAACTAGGAATGTGAATCGTTTTTTGACGATTTAAAACAATCGTCAGATATATTTTAAATCGTCAAAAATCGTTAGAGCAGCGATACAATAACAATTCCCCCGATTTATCGTCAAAAAATCGTAAATCGTGGACCGTTGCCCATATGACATAGTGAGGGCAAAGGTAGCGCCGGTGCCATTTTGAATATTGGCAATACGGCCCGCGTGCAGGAGGTCACTCCCGGACCCGAGCTGGACTTTTGGCAAGTCTTGTGGGGGTCAGGAGGCCCCCCCAAGCTGGCCAAAAGTCCCTGGGGGTCCAGCGGAGGTCCGGGGGCGATCTCCTGCACGCGTGACGTCAGAAGCCAGGAACCAAAATGGCGCCGGCACTACCTTTGCCCTGACACATGATAAGGGCAAAGGGCCACTGGCGCCATTTCTCTTAACGCAGCCGTGGCCAGAGAGAGGGAGATCGTGCTGGGACCCCCCCACTGGACCCCAGGTAATTTAAAACATTTTGGGGGGTTCGGGAGGGTGGGGGATTTGTTTTAAAGGTTCGGGGTGGGTTTTAGGGTTTTTTTGGTGTGCCAGTTTTCCCGCCTTCCCCCGATTTACGATTTTTAACGATTAAAAAAAAAACAAAACACGACGATCAGATTTCCCTCCCCCCCCCCAGCCAAAATCGATCATTAAGACGATCGATCACACGATTCACACCCCTATTAAAAACTTGTTTAAAAAGAATGGCCTTCAATTTCTTTTGAAACTCTAAATAATCTCATTGGCTACAAATCCCTTCTGGAACAGAGTTCTACATTTCTGGACCCATGATTAAAAATGCTTTTTTTAACCCTGGGAGAGTCCGCTGAGAAGCTGGGTGAAGAACATACCCAAGCTCTCGTCAACATACACACCTCACATAGCCCTGGGGCTCCTGAGACTCCCTCCTCTCCATTGAACAGCCTTATCCGTGCTCAGGACTGGCCTGTATGGCAACTATCATTGGGTGTGAAGTCGGCTGCAGAGGCTGGAACCAAGACATCAGCGGGAGGCATTTTATTTGGAGGCATGGTGGATGAGAGGGGACGACTGGGAGGGTCACGAGTGGTAATGAAAGAACTGGCTTCCCCGGGTTAGAGCGTCTCCCGTACCAACAGAGAGGGGAGAGGAACCAGAAAATGAATCCGCTAGGATTACAGCAATTTGCCGGGAAGGAAGGGTGAATGTAACTCCCAATTTAAAATTGGTTAAGCCACAAGAAATCACATTGGGAATGGTTTGGGAAGCTTTAATGATGATCCAAAATTTGATTACTTCCTTAACAGAGGCTATAAATAATTTGAAGACTAAAATACAAGAAACGGAACCAATGCTGGCCTCTCATGATATGAAAATAAAAGATTTGGAAGTAAAAATGTCTTCTATGCAGGATGTTAAGACCAAATTAATTCAGGATGAGAATCTTTTAACAAAGAAAATTGAGAACTTAGAAAATACCATCAGATATTTAAACCTTCGGGTATTAAATTTTCCAAAAGTAAAATTAATTTCTGTTAGAGAACAGTTTAAGAAATACTTTGTAGAAGTTCTTCAATTGTAGATGGAAGCTTTACCTCCAATATCAAATATCTACTTTGTACCACCAGTAAAGAAAGTACAAGGTATACCAACTGGATGCCTCAGGACACAGATATAGAGCTATCTGCATTCCTTGAAACATTAATAGATGAACAAGTTGAATATTGAGGGATTCTCTTGGTATCTTTTGTTTTCTCGACAGATAGAGGCTTAGTTTTGAGACTGTTTTTTTCCGGAATAGAAGTAAATTATACTTAGGGCAAAAGATATGGGTATACACAGATGTTACCAGGACCACCCACATTTGAAGGAGAAAGTTCTTAGAAATGTGTCAAGAAGCTAGACAACTGGGTGCAAATATCTCAGTTAGGTATATTTGTAAATGTCTTGTAAATTTAAATAATACTAGATATTGTTGCGATGTGATAGAAGGGAGCACTAGGGTACACTCCCCATTGCGGGACGAGATGTGTGTGCCCTTGCAGTGAGACGAGTCCCATCTGGGCTGAAGGAGAACTCTGGAGGCCCTGACCCTCCACCAGACCTGCACACCTTATGGAGGCCTCCAACACAATGGTGGTCTCTGATTGGTCCTCCGACCATGCCAAGCCCTTTTGGACCTGCTGCTGGGTAATGGCATAAAGCGGCAGGCTGAACAGAGGTCAAGGGCAGGTGGAGACATCTGGCACAGGAGAGACGAAGACTCTGACAAGACAAGGACTTGGAACTGAAGTCAGACGAGATGAGGACTTGGAATTGGAACACAGGAGATGAAGACTTTGGGCCTGCACCGAAGCGCGCCCTCCACAGCCATCTAAGGCCAGATGCAGACTATGCTATGGACAGAATAGAAGAGTTCATTCAAGAGGATAGAAGCAAGGGTTGAAGCAGGTGAAAGGACTTCGAAGGCCCAGAGAGGATCACAATCCAGAGCAAAACCCCAGGCTCCAAGGCTCGGCATGCAGAACCCAGAGAAAACTTGGAGACAGACCAGGATTGAGGCTGGAACCTGAAGCTAGATGAAGGTCCTGGAGGCTAGTGCTGCCAATCGGAAGAAGCAGGAAGCAAGATGAAGCAGGAAGAGGAAGAGCAAGACCACGGACTGTGGCCTGCTTGAAAATGCTGATGCTGATGCAGGAGGAGAAGGGGCAGGCTGCGACCAGGCCCGACATTGGAGGCAGCAATGTCAGTGGCCCAATGCTGCACTGGGACCTCCAGGGATGGTGGCTGCTGCACGAGAATGCCTGGGGGTGGCTCTTGCTGCAAGAAGGCAGGCCGAAGTCTGCAGTTCCTTGCCGCGGTGAAGAGGAACGTCGGCGGCCTCCTGCCACGAAGGAGAACCCCGGTGTGGCTCCTGCCGCGCTGACAAGATGGCGGCCTTCAGGCCACAGAGGTAAGAGGCAGCTTGTGGCTCCAGCCACGTGCCGAATCACAACAGATAACTCTTTTTTAAGCCATCTCAATTGAGATTCTTATTGGATAATATGGAATTGAGAGTAATGTAGCCCAGCCAGCTCAGGATAATTAAGAATAGGATTAACCTCCTTTTTTCTTTTTCCATTTATTTGTATATATGTTCTAGTAATTCTTGGATCTTACTTTATTTCCACTTAAAGATGATTATGGGATCAATGATTTGATATATATTGTCTTAGATTTCCTTTGTTCTTGTATTTCCTTTAAATGTAATGTACAATAATTGAAGAACATTATGTAAAAGATGAACATTTCTCCTATAAATTTGTTAAAATTGTAATAAATAAAGAATTTTAAATAAAGCTTTTTTTTCTGGTTGCACTTAATTTATATTTCCTTACTGATGGAACAGATAGCAAGGATTGAGAGGTTATGCAGATATTTTTACTTGCACTGAGCCCTGGGCTATTTTATAATAGCTATTTCTGCTTATAAAACAGAGTTTTATGTATGTAAATAGCCTTGAAAGATTAATCACATAATTGCTGGTGGCTGCTAGAATTTTGATGGCCACAATGTAGATAATCATTTTTATCCAGCTTTCAATGAGCGTTTCAACAGTGTATGGAATAATTTTTGAATGGAAAAATGAATACATTAGATCAATAAGCATTTGTTGCAAATTTTTATGAGATTCAAAGAGCATTATTAAAATCATGTAGCAATAAACAGGAAGTATGGAGAAAATGTTAGATCAGGGGTCGAAGCCCTCCGCTCCTTTCTGCATGCCAGTTCTGGTAATTTAGCAATGTGCAAGACTGGAACCTCTGGCCCAGGAGTTTTGAAAATGTTCACAGTGCGAGAATACAGGAA